>NC_030683.2:133234326-133271406 GCF_000004195.4 Xenopus tropicalis | reverse complement strand
TGTACAACTACTACTCTCTGAGGGCTGATGGGGTGCCAGTGTGTGTAGGGTGTGCGGCATGTATCCCTCCGCTGTTGTACACACTACTACTCTCTGTACAGGGCGATGGGGGTGCCAGCTGTGTGTAGGGTGTGCGGCATGTATCCCTCCGCTGTTGTACAACTACTACTCTCTGTAGGGGCTGATGGGGGTGCCACTGTGTGTAGGGTGTGCGGCATGTATCCCTCCGCTGTTGTACAACTACTACTCTCTGTAGGGGCTGATGGGGGTGCCACTGTGTGTAGGGTGTGCGGCATGTATCCTTCCGCTGTTGTACAACTACTACTCTCTGTAGGGGCTGATGGGGGTGCCACTGTGTGTAGGGTGTGCGGCATGTATCCCTCCGCTGTTGTACAACTACTACTCTCTGTAGGGGCTGATGGGGGTGCCACTGTGTGTAGGGTGTGCGGCATATGTCCCTCCGCTGTTGTACAACTACTACTCTCTGTAGGGGCTGATGGGGGTGCCAGTGTGTGTAGGGTGTGCGGCATGTATCCCTCCGCTGTTGTACAACTACTACTCTCTGTAGGGGCTGATGGGGTGCACTGTGTGTAGGTGTGGCGGCATGTAATCCTCCGCTGTTGTACAACTACTACTCTCTGTAGGGGCTGATGGGGGTGCCACTGTGTGTAGGGTGTGCGGCATGTATCCCTCCGCTGTTGTACAACTACTACTCTCTGTAGGGGCTGATGGGGGTGCCACTGTGTGTAGGGTGTGCGGCATGTGTCCCTCCGCTGTTGTACAACTACTACTCTCTGTAGGGGCTGATGGGGGCGCCAGTGTGGTGTAGGGTTGTGGGCATGTTCCCTCCGCTGTTGTACAACTACTACTCTCTGTAGGGGCTGATGGGGGTGCCAGTGTGTGTAGGGTGTGCGGCATGTGTCCCTCCGCTGTTGTACAACTACTACTCTCTGTAGGGGCTGATGGGGGTGCCACTGCCCAGACTGCGCCACTTAGTCAGCCGTGCCCTTTGGCTCGAGTGTGGGCTGTGGGTTCTGCCGGGAGATTTGGGCCAGGAATGTTTCATTAGAGCAGGAATGTGCCCCGGGGCAGACGAGTCTCTATTTAATCCCCCAGAGTCACGCCAACCTCCCCCGACCCATTCCCTGCCAGTGAGGCTCATGGGTAATAACCCTCTGTAGTCCCTTGATCCATAACTGTGTTCTGTCTGTGGCGCCGTTCTGCCCACTGGTTCTGATGCCTTCCCAGCATTCCCTGGGTGTTGTACCGATCCCTTCCCAGCATTCCCTGGGTGTTGTACCGATCCCTTCCCAGCATTCCCTGGGTGTTGTACCGATCCCTTCCCAGCATTCCCTGGGTGTTGTACCGATCCCTTCCCAGCATTCCCTGGGTGTTGTACCGATCCCTTCCCAGCATTCCCTGGGTGTTGTACCGATCCCTTCCCAGCATTCCCTGGGTGTTGTACCGATCCCTTCCCAGCATTCCCTGGGTGTTGTACCGATCCCTTCCCAGCATTCCCTGGGTGTTGTACCGATCCCTTCCCAGCATTCCCTGGGTGTTGTACCGATCCCTTCCCAGCATTCCCTGGGTGTTGTACTGATCCCTTCCCAGCATTCCCTGGGTGTTGTACCGATACCTTCCCAGCATTCCCTGGGTGTTGTACCGATACCTTCCCAGCATTCCCTGGGTGTTGTACCGATCCCTTCCCAGCATTCCCTGGGTGTTGTACCGATCCCTTCCCAGCATTCCCTGGGTTTGTAACCGATCCTTCCCAGCATTCCCTGGGTGTTGTACGCGATCCCTTCCCACAGCATTCCCTGGGTGTTGTACCGATGCCCTTCCCAGGCAATTCCGCTGGGTGTTGTACCGATCCCTTCCCAGCATTCCCCCCTGGGTGTTTTGTACCGATCCCTTCCCAGCTTCCTGGGTGTTTGTATCCGATCACCTTCCCAGCATTCGCCTGGGTGTTTGTACCCACAGCGGAAGGGACATTATGCCGCACACCCTACACACACTTGGCACCCCCATCAGCCCCTACAGAGAGTAGTAGTTGTACAACAGCGGAGGGATACATTGCCGCACACCTACACACAGTGGCACCCATCAGCCCCTACAGAGAGTAGTTAGTTGTATACAACAGCGGAGGGACAACATTGCCGGCACACCCTACACACAGTGGCACCCCCATCAGCCCCTACAGAGAGTAGTAGTTGTAAACAGCGGAGGGACACATGCCGCACACCCTACACACTAGTGGCACCCCCATCAGCCCTAAGGAGTAGTTGTTACAACAGCGGGGTGGACAACATGCCCACACCCTACACACCACTGGCACCCCATCAGCCCCTACAGAGATGTTAGTAGTTGTACAACAGCGGAGGGATACATGCCGCACACCCTACACACAATAGGACCCCCATCAGCCCTACAGAGGTAGTAGTTGTACAACAGCGGAGGGACACATGCCGCAACCCTACACACAATAGGAACCCCCATCAGCCCCATACAGAGAGTAGTAGTTGTACAACGCGGGGACATATGCCGGACACCCTTACACACGTGGCACCCCCATCAGCCCCTACAAGAGAAAGTAGTAGTTGTACAACAGCTGAGCGGATACATGGCCGCACACCCTACACCTCACCACTGGCACCCCATCAGCCCCACAGAGAGTTAGTAGTGACAACGCGGAAGGATACATGCCGCACACCCTACACACAAGTGGCACCCCATCAGCCCCTACAGAGAGCAGTAGTATGTACCAACAGCCTGGAGGGATACATGCCGCCACACCCTACACACAATTAGGACCCCCATCAGCCCCTACAGAGAGTAGTAGTTGTACAACAGCGGAGGGACATATTGCCGCACACCCTACACACAGTGGCCACCCCATCAGCCCCTACAGAGAGTAGTAGTTGCTACAACAGCGGAGGGATACATGCCGCCACCCTACAACAATAGGACCCCATCAGCCCTACAGAGAGTAGTAGTTGTACAACAGCGGAGGGACATATGCCGCACACCCTACACACAGTGGCACCCCCATCAGCCCCTACAGAGAGTAGTAGTTGTACAACAGCGGAGGGATACATGCCGCACACCCTACACCACAGTGGCACCCCCATCAGCCCCTACAGAGAGTAGTAGTTGCTTACAACAGCGGAGGGACACATGCCGCACACCCTACACACAGTGGCACCCCCTCAGCCCTACAGAGAGTAGTAGTTGTACAACAGCGGAGGGACATATGCTGCACACCCTACACACAGTGCACCCCCATCAGCCCCTACAGAGAGTAGTAGTTGTACAACAGCGGAGGGACATATGCTGAAACCCTACACACAGTGGCACCCCCATCAGCCCCTTACAGAGAGTAGTAGTTTGTACAAACAAGCGGAGGCGGACACATGCCGCACACCCTACACACAGTGGCACCCCCATCAGCCCCTACAGAGAGTAGTAGTTGTACAACAGCGGAGGGATACATGCCGCACACCCTACACACAGTGGCACCCCCATTCAGCCCCTACAGGAGAGTAGTAGTTGTACAACAGCGGAGGGACATATTGCCGCCACCACCCTACACACAGTGGCACCCCCATCAGCCCCTACAGAGAGTAGTAGTTGTACAACAGCGGAGGGACATATATGCCGCACACCCTACCACACAAAGTGGCACCCCATCAGCCCCTACAGAGAGTAGTAGTTGTACAACAGCGGAGGGACACATGCCGCACACCCTACACCAGTGGCACCCCCATCAGCCCCTACAGAGAGTAGTAGTTGTACAACAGCGGAGGGATACATGCCGCACACCCTACACACAGTGGCACCCCCATCAGCCCTACAGAGAGTAGTAGTTGTACAACAGCGGAGGGACACATGCCGCACACCCTACACACAGTGGCACCCCCATCAGCCCCTACAGAGAGTAGTAAGTTGTACAACAGCGGAGGGACATATGCCGCACACCCTACACACAGTGGCACCCCCATCAGCCCCTACAGAGAGTAGTAGTTGTACACAGCGGAGAACATGCCGCACACCCTACACACAGTGGCACCCCCATCAGCCCCTACAGAGAGTAGTAGTTGTACAAAGCGGAGGGATACATGCCGCACACCCTACACACAGTGGCACCCCCATCAGCCCTACAGAGAGTAGTAGTTGTACAACAGCGGGAGGGACACATGCCGCACACCCTACACACAGTGGCACCCCCATCAGCCCCTACACAGAGTAGTAGTTGTACAACAGCGGGGGGGACATGCCGCACACCCTACACACAGTGGCACCCCCATCAGCCCCTACAGAGAGTAGTAGTTGTACAACAGCGGAGGGATACATGCCGCACACCCTACACACAATAGGACCCCCATCAGCCCTACAGAGAGTAGTAGTTGTACAACAGCGGAGGGACACATGCGCACACCCTACACACAATAGGAACCCCCATCAAGCCCCTACAGAGAGTAGTAGTTGTACAACAGCGGAGGGACATATGCCGCACACCCTACCACACAGTGGTACCCCATCAGCTCCCTACAGAGAGTAGTAGTTGTACAAACAGGGAGGGATACATGCCGCACACCCTACACACAGTGGCACCCCCATCAGCCCCTACAGAGAGTAGTAGTTGACAACAGCGGAGGGATTTACATGCCGCACACCCTACACACAGTGGCACCCCCATTCAGCCCCTACAGAGAGTAGTAGTTGTACAACAGCGGAGGGATACATGCCGCAAACCCTACACACACTGGCACCCCCATCAGCCCCTACAGAGAGTAGTAGTTGTACAACAGCGGAGGGATACATGCCGCACACCCTACACACACTGGCACCCCAAATCAGCCCCTACAGAGAGTAGTAGTTGTACAACAGCGGGGGATACATGCCGCAACACCCTACACACAGTGGCACCCCCATCAGCCCCTACAGAGAGTAGTAGTTGTACAACAGCGGAGGGATACATGACCGCACACCCTACACACAATAGGGACCCCCATCAGCCCCTACAGAGAGTAGTAGTTGTACAACAGCGGAGGACATATGCCGCACACCCTACACACAGTGGCACCCCCATCAGCCCCTACAGAGAGTAGTAGTTGTACAACAGCGGAGGGATACATGCCGCACACCCTACACACACTGGCACCCCCATCAGCCCCTACAGAGAGTAGTAGTTGTACAACAGCGGAGGGACACATGCGCACACCCTACCACACAGTGGCACCCCCATCAGCCCCTACAGAGAGTAGTAGTTGTACAACAGCGGAGGGATACATGCCGCACACCCTACACACAGTGGCACCCCCATCAGCCCCTACAGAGAGTAGTAGTGTACAACAGCGGAGGGACACATGCCGCCACCACCCTACACACAGTGGCACCCCCATCAGCCCCTACAAGAGAGTAGTAGTTGTACAACAGCGGAGGGATACATGCCGCACACCCTACACACAGTGGCACCCCCATCAGCCCCTTTACAGAAGAGTAGTAGTTGTACAACAGCGGAGGGACATATGCCGCACACCCTACACACAGCTGGCACCCCATCAGCCCCTACAGAGAGTAGTAGTTGTATACAACAGCGGAGGGACACATGCCGCACACCCTACACACAGTGGCACCCCCATCAGCCCCTACAGAGAAGTAGTAGTTTTACAACAGCGAGGGGACACATGCCGCACACCCTACACACAGTGGCACCCCATCAGCCCCTACAGAGAGTAGTAGTTGTACAACAGCGGAGGGGCACATGCCGCACACCTACACACAGTGGACCCCAATCAGCCCCTACAGAGAGTAGTAGTTGTACAACAGCGGAGGGACACATGCCGCACACCCTACACACAGTGGCACCCCCATCAGCCCCTACAGAGAGTAGTAGTTGTTACAACAGCGGAGGGACATATGGCCGCACACCCTACACACACTGGCACCCCTCAGCCCCTACAGAGAGTAGTTAGTTGTTACAACAGCGGAGGGACATTATGCCGCACACCCTACACACAGTGGCACCCCCATGTCAGCCCCTACAGAGAGTAGTAGTTGTTACAACAGCGGAGAGATACATGCCGCACACCCTACACACAGTGGCACCCCCATCAGCCCTACAGAGAGATAGTAGTTGTACAACAGCGGAGGGACACATGCCGCACACCCTACACACAGTGGCACCCCCATCAGCCCCACAGAGAGTAGTAGTTGTACAACAGCGGAGGGACACATGCCGCACACCCTACACACAGTTGGACCCCCATCAGGCCCCTACAGAGAGTAGTATGTACAACAGCGGAGGGACACATGCCGCACACCCTACAACACAGTGGCACCCCATCAGCCCCTACAGAGAGTTAGTAGTTGTTGTACAACAGCGGAGGGATACATGCCGCACACCCTACCCACAGTGGCACCCCCATCAGCCCCTACAGAGAGTAGTAGTTGTACAACAGCGGAGGGATACATGCCATGCAGAGGCTAATAAAGATGGCTGCCATTTCCTTCTGACCAATCACACACAAGGATCTTCAATCAGCCAACCACAAAAGGCCTTATTGGAGTCCCACCAGCAGTATTTATACCCCCAACAGGGAGACTGGGCCCCAGAACCAGTGAGTTCCAGTACCAGGTGGCTACGGGGTTAATTCCCAGTCCTTGTGATTGGGCTCAGGGATCAGATTGGTCCCAGTTCAACAGGAATTTCAAGCTCTGGGGATAAAGCGCTGATCCGATTAGATCCACAGGGATCACTGGGACTGATATCCGCTCTGGTTTATAGCCAATTAGCACCCAGTCACGCTCTGGTACCGGGGGGGCTATACTGGGTTATAGGGGGCAGCTAGGTACGGGCGGAGCTATACTGTGTTATTAGGGCAGCTAGGTAGCGGGGGGCTATACTGGGTTATAGGGGGCAGCTAGGTACGGGGGGCTATACTGGGTTATAGGGGGCAGCTAGGTACGGGGGGGGCTTACTGGGTTATAGGGGGCAGCTAGGTACGGGGCTATACTGGGTTATAGGGGCAGCTAGGTACGGGGGGCTATACTGGGTTATAGGGGGCAGCTAGGTACGGGGGGGCTATACTGGGTTATAGGGGGCAGCTAGGTACGGGGGGGGCTATAGTGTTATAGGGGGCAGCTAGGTACGGGGGGGCTATACTGGGTTATAGGGGGCAGCTAGGTACGGGGGGGCTATACTGGGTTATAGGGGGCAGCTAGGTACGGGGGGGCTTATACTGGGTTATAGGGGGCAGCTAGGGTACGGGGGGGGCTATAGTGTTATAGGGGGCAGCTAGGTACGGGGGCTATACTGGTTTATAGGGGGCAGCTAGGTACGGGGGGGCTATACTGGGTTATAGGGGCAGCTAGGTACGGGGGGGCTATACTGGGTTATAGGGGGCAGCTAGGTACGGGGCATATGGGTTATAGGGGGCAGCTAGGTACGGGGGGGCTATACTGGGTTATAGGGGGCAGCTAGGGTACGGGGGGCTATACTGGGTTATAGGGGGCAGCTAGGTACGGGGGGCTATACTGGGTTATAGGGGCAGCTAGGTACGGGGGGGGCTATACTGGGTTATAGGGGCAGCTAGGTACGGGGGGGCTATACTGGGTTTATTAGGGGGGCAGCTAGGTACGGGGGGGCTATACTGGGTTATAGGGGCAGCTAGGTACAGGGGGCTATACTGGGTTATAGGGGGCAGCTAGGTACGGGGGGCTATACTGGGTTATAGGGGGCAGCTAGGTACGGGGGGGCTATTAGTGTTATAGGGGCAGCTAGGTACGGGGGGCTATACTGGGTTATAGGGGCAGCTAGGTACGGGGGGGCTATACTGGGTTATAGGGGGCAGCTAGGTACGGGGGGGCTATACTGGGTTATAGGGGGCAGCTAGGTACGGGGGGGCTATAGTGTTAATAGGGGCAGCTAGGTACGGGGGGCTATACTGGGTTATAGGGGGCAGCTAGGTACGGGGGGGCTATACTGGGTTATAGGGGCAGCTAGGTACGGGGGGGGCTATACTGGGTTATAGGGGCAGCTAGGTACGGGGGGGGCTATACTGGGTTATAGGGGGCAGCTAGGTACGGGGGGGGGCTTACTGGGTTATAGGGGGCAGCTAGGTACGGGGGGGCTATACTGGGTTATAGGGGCAGCTAGGTTACAGGGGGGCTATACTGGGTTATAGGGGGCAGCTAGGTACGGCTATACTGGGTTATAGGGGGCAGCTAGGTACGGGGGGGGGCTATACTGGGTTATAGGGGGCAGCTAGGTACGGGCGGGGGCTATACTGGGTTATAGGGGGCAGCTAGGTACGGGGGGGCTATACTGGGTTATAGGGGGCAGCTAGGTACGGGGGGCTATACTGGGTTATAGGGGGCAGCTAGGTACGGGGGGCTATTGACTGTGTTTTATAGGGGGCAGCTAGGTACGGGGGGGGCTATACTGTGTTATAGGGGGCAGCTAGGTACGGGGGGGGCTATACTGTTTATAGGGGGCAGCTAGGTACGGGGGGCGGCTATACTGTGTTATAGGGGGCAGCTAGGTACGGGGGCTTATACTGGGTTATAGGGGGCAGCTAGGTACGGGGGGCTTATACTGGGTTATAGGGGGCAGCTAGGTACGGGGGGGCTATACTGGGTTTAGGGGGGTAGCTAGGTACGGGGGGGGCTATACTGGGTTATAGGGGGCACGCTAGGGGTGACGGGGGCTATACTGGGTTATAGGGGGCAGCTAGGTACGGGGGAGCTATACTGTGTTATAGGGGCAGTATCGTACGGGGGGGTGGGGCTATACTGGGTTATAGGGGGCAGCTAGGTACGGGGGGGCTATTACTGGGTTATAGGGGGCAGCTAGGTACGGGGGAGCTATACTGGTGTTATTAGGGCAGCTAGGTACGGGGGGCTATACTGGGTTATAGGGGGCAGCTAGGGTTTACGGGGGGGCTATACTGGGTTATAGGGGGCAGCTAGGTACGGGGGGATATACTGGGTTATAGGGGGCAGCTAGGTAGGGGGGCTATACTGGGTTATAGGGGCAGCTAGGTACGGGGGGGCTATACTGGGTTATAGGGGGGCAGCTAGGTACGGGGGGGCTATACTGGGTTATAGGGGGCAGCTAGGTACGGGGGGGCTATACTGGGTTATAGGGGGCAGCTAGGTACGGGGGGGCTATACTGGGTTATAGGGGGCAGCTAGGTACGGGGGAGCTATACTGTGTTATAGGGGGCAGCTAGGTACGGGGGGGCTATACTGGGTTATAGGGGCAGCTAGGTACGGGGGGGGCTATACTGGGTTATAGGGGGCAGCTAGGGTACGGGGGGGATATACGGGTATAGGGGGCAGCTAGGTACGGGGGGGGCTATACTGGGTTATAGGGGGCAGCTAGGTACGCGGGGGCTATACTGGGTTATAGGGGGTAGCTAGGTACGGGGGGGGCTATACTGGGTTATAGGGGGCAGCTAGGTACAGGGGGGCTATACTGGGTTATAGGGGGCAGCTAGGTATGGGGGGCTATACTGTGTTATAGGGGGCAGCAAGGTACGGGGGGGCTATACTGTGTTATAGGGGGCAGCTAGGTACGGGGGGGCTATTACTGGGTTATAGGGGCAGCTAGGTACGGGGGGGGCTATACTGGGTTATAGGGCGGCAGCTAGGTACGGGGGGGGCTATACTGGGTTATAGGGGGCAGCTAGGTACGGGGGGGATATACTGGGTTTATAGGGGCAGCTAGGTACGGGGGGGCTATACTGGGTTATAGGGGCAGCTAGGTACGGGGGTGCTATTACTGTGTTATAGGGGGCAGCTAGGTAGGGGGGGCTATACTGGGTTATAGGGGGCAGCTAGGTACGGGGGGGCTATACTGTGTATTATAGGGGCAGCTAGGTACGGGGGGGGGCTATACTGGGTTATAGGGGGCAGCTAGGTACGGGGGGCTATATTGTGTTATAGGGGGCAGCTAGGTATGGGGGGGCTATACTGGGTTATAGGGGCAGCTAGGTACGGGGGGGCTATATTGTGTTATAGGGGCCAGCTAGGTACGGGGGGGGGCTATACTGGGTTATAGGGGGCAGCTAGGTACGGGGGGGGCTATACTGTGTTATAGGGGGCAGCTAGGTACGGGGGGGGCTATACTGGGTAATAGGGGCAGCTAGGTACGGGGGGGGCTATACTGGGTTATAGGGGTAGCTAGGTATGGGGGGGCTATACTGTGTTATAGGGGGCAGCTAGGTACGGGGGGGGCTATACTGGGTTATAGGGGGCAGCTAGGTACGGGAGGGCTATACTGTGTTATAGGGGCAGCTAGGTATGGGGGGCTATACTGTGTTATAGGGGGCAGTTAGGTACGGGGGGGCTATACTGTGTTATAGGGGGCAGCTAGGTACGGGGGGCTATACTGGTTATAGGAGGCAAGCTAGGTACGGGGGGGGGCTATACTGTGTTATAGGGGGCAGCAAGGTACGGGGGCTATACTGGGTTATAGGGGGGCAGGCAAGGTACGGGGGAGCTATACTGTGTTATAGGGGGGCAGCTAGGTACGGGGGGGGGCTATACTGGGTTATAGGGGGCAGCTAGGTACGGGGGGGCTATACTGGGTTATAGGGGGGCAGCTAGGTACGGGGGGGGCTATACTGGGTTATAGGGGGGGCAGCTAGGTACGGGGGGCTTATACTGGGTGATTAGGGGCAGCTTAGGTTCGGGGGGGCTATACTGGGTTATAGGGGCAGCTAGGTACGGGGGGCTATACTGGGTTATAGGGACAGCTAGGTACGGGGGGGCTATACTGTGTTATAGGGGGCAGCTAGGTACGGGGGGCTATACTGGGTTATAGGGGCAGCTAGGTACGGGGGGGCTATACTGTGTTATAGGGGCAGCAAGGTACAGGGGGGGCTATACTGTGTTATAGGGGCAGCTAGGTACGGGGGGGGCTATACTGTATTATAGGGGGCAGCTAGGTACGGGGGGGCTATACTGTGTTATAGGGGGCAGCAAGGGTACGGGGGCTATACTGTGTTATAGGGGGCAGCAAGGTACGGGGGGGCTATACTGGGTTATAGGGGCAGCTAGGTACGGGGGGGCTATACTGGTTATAGGGGGCAGCTAGGTACGGGGGGTCTATACTGGGTTATAGGGGGCAGCTAGGTACGGGGGGGCTATACTGTGTTATAGGGGGCAGCAAGGTACAGGGGGGCTATACTGTGTTATAGGGGGCAGCAAGGTACGGGGGGCTATACTGGTTAATAGGGGGCAGCTAGGTACGGGGGACTGTACTGTGTTATAGGGGCAGTTAGGTACGGGGGGACTATACTGTGTTATAGGGGGCAGGCTATAGGTACGGGGGGGGGGCTATACTGGGTTATAGGGGCAGCTAGGTACGGGGGGGCTATACTGGTGTTATAGGGGGCAGCTAGGTACGGGGGGGCTATACTGGGTTATAGGGGCAGTTAGGTACGGGGGGGCTATACTGTGTTATAGGGGGCAGCTAGGTACGGGGGGCTATACTGGGTTATAGGGGGCAGCTAGGTACGGGGGGGCTATACTGGGTTATAGGGACAGCTAGGTACGGGGGGGCTATACTGTGTTATAGGGGTCAGCAAGGTACAGGGGGGGCCATACTGGGTTATAGGGGGCAGCTAGGTACGGGGGGGCTATACTGTATTATAGGGGCAGCTAGGTACGGGGGGGGGCTATACTGGGTTATAGGGGCAGCTTAGGTACGGGGGGGGGCTATACTGTGTTATAGGGGGCAGCTAGGTACGGGGGGGGCTATTACTGTGTTATAGGGGGCAGCTAGGTACGGGGGGGCTATACTGTGTTATAGGGGCAGCTAGGTACGGGGGGGGCTATACTGGGTTATAGGGGGCAGCTAGGTACGGGGGGGCTATACTGGGTTATAGGGGGCAGCTAGGTATGGGGGGCTATACTGTGTTATAGGGGGCAGTAGGTACGGGGGGGATATACTGGGTTATAGGGGGGCAGCTAGGTACGGGGGGGGGCTATACGTGTTATAGGGGCATGCTAGGTATGGGGGGCTATACTGTGTCATAGGGGGGCAGCTAGGTATGGGGGGGGCTTATACTGGGTTATAGGGGGCAGCTAGGTATGGGGGGGCTATACTGTGTTATAGGGGGCAGCTAGGTACGGGGGGGGCTATACTGGGTTATAGGGGGCAGCTAGGTATGGGGGGGCTATACTGGGTTATAGGGGGCAGCTAGGTACGGGGGGGCTATACTGTGTTATAGGGGGCAGCTAGGTACGGGGGGCTATACTGGGTATAGGGGGCAGCTAGGTATGGGGGGGCTATACTGTGTTATAGGGGGCAGCTAGGTATGGGGGGGCTATACTGGGTTATAGGGGGCAGCTAGGTACGGGGGGCTATACTGGGTTATAGGGGGCAGCTAGGTACGGGGGGGGCTATACTGGGTTATAGGGGCAGCTAGGTACGGGGGGGGCTATACTGGGTTCTAGGGGCAGCTAGGTACGGGGTGGCTATACTGTGTTATAGGGGGCAGCTAGGTACGGGGGGGCTATACTGGGTTATAGGGCGGCAGCTAGGTACAGGGGGGCTATACTGTGTTATAGGGGGCAGCTAGGTACGGGGGGGCTATACTGGGTTATAGGAGGCAGCTAGGTATGGGGGGGCTATACTGTGTTATAGGGGGCAGCTAGGTACGGGGGGGCTATACTGTGTTATAGGGGGCAGCTAGGTACGGGGGGCACATGTGGGAACAAGGACACGGGGGGGTTACATGTGGGAACAAGGACACGGGGGGCACATGTGGGAACAAGGACACGGGGGCACATGTGGGAACAAGGACACGGGGGGGGCACATGTGGGAACAAGGACACGGGGGGGCACATGTGGGAACAAGGACACGGGGGGGCACATGTGGGAACAAGGACACGGGGGGGCACATGTGGGAACAAGGACACGGGGGGGCACATGTGGGAACAAGGACACGGGGGGCACATGTGGGAACAAGGACACGGGGGGGCACATGTGGGAACAAGGACACGGGGGGGGGAGACAAAGGCACAAACAAGGGGACAGTCACACAGGGGCCTTTGTGTTGGCCGAGTGGCCGGGTCGGAACCTTCGAGCCTCATTATTATGGTTTTATTCCCCCCCCCCCCCCACAAACCCAGTTCATTCATTTGGGCCTCAAACGCTTCACAGGCAGAAGAAATGGGCATTTGTGTTGTGCCCCCGGGTACAGATGCCCACAGTCATTACCCACAGTGCAACTTGGCACCGGCCCAATGGCAATGCACCCCCAACTGCCACATCCCGGGAGGGGCAATCATATTAACTCTTACAGTGCCTGAGGGGGGGCTACCTAGTGTGGCATCTGCCCAGGGGTGGGGGGAGCATGGGCCCTAACTCAGCTGGCAGGCCCCCCAATATAAGGGCAGGAATATGAATATCAGGGGGGGAATCTGGCAGGAACGGCCCTACTGCTGTTTAGTGACCGTTACACCCTGAAATATATGGGGGGCAAAAGGGTATCACCCAGGTCCAATCAGTGATCTGCTCTCGGAATGGGCCCTATGGAGAATGAGATTCTAATCGCTGGTTATGCCCCCTCCATGGGGGGCACCATCGGTCTATTTCTCTTTCTATGCCGGGTTCCACCCCCCTGTGCCTTGCCTGAAGGCTGACAATCTAATGGGACAGGGGTTGTTACAATGATGGGGTTCCAAGGAAGGGCAGACTGGCAGGGGGGGGATGGAAGGGGTAGGACTTGGGTGGCAATAGAGGGAGGACATGGAGCTCAGTGTTGCCCCCTCCCATTCAGCCGTGCCAGGGGGACCCCCAACTCTAGGGGCAGTATGGGAACAGGGCACTAAGTGCCGGGGCAGCGCCGGCGCCTTTATATAAACTCCTGTCAGTCCCAGTGCCAGTCACCCAGTGATGGGGCAATAACTCCCAGAAGCCCCCGGGCAGATCCCACGCTGGGAGGAAAGATCAGAGGCTGAATGGACATAGAGGGGCCGCGGGGCGGAAAATGCAACCTGACAGCTGCCCTGTGGGAAGGGGGGGCCGGGGTAGGGGGGGGGTGAGCAGCACAAAGCCTCAGCCAATCAGGGGCGGGGGTCACGTTCACACACTCTAGAAACCTGGTTTGAGTAGCAGGAACCCCCCCCCCCGGGCCCCCAGGGGCCCTCATGCTAACTGTTACTGCAGCACCCACAATCTGCCCCTCTGCACCCACAATCTGCCCCTCTGCACCCACAACCTGCCCCTCTGCACCCACAACCTGCCCCTTAGCAAGGGCTATTCACATAGAAACTGCCCCACATTGCACAATACGTATCTGGATGCAGAGCAGATGGGCCCTGGACATTAGGGGGCTTCCTATTGGGCATCAGCAGGGACTGATGGGAATGGGATAGGGACCTTAGATTGTAAGCTCACTGGGGCAGGGACTGATGGGAATGTGATAGGGACCTTAGATTGTAAGCTCACTGGGGCAGGGGCTGATGGGAATGGGATAGGGACCTTAGATTGTAAGCTCACTGGGGCAGGGGCTGATGGGAATGTGATAGGGACCTTAGATTGTAAGCTCACTGGGGCAGGGACTGATGGGAATGTGATAGGGACCTTAGATTGTAAGCTCACTGGGGCAGGGACTGATGGGAATGGAATAGGGACCTTAGATTGTAAGCTCACTGGGGCAGGGGCTGATGGGAATGGGATAGGGACCTTAGATTGTAAGCTCACTGGGGCAGGGGCTGATGGGAATGGGATAGGGACCTTAGATTGTAAGCTCACTGGGGCAGGGACTGATGGGAATGGGATAGGGACCTTAGATTGTAAGCTCACTGGGGCAGGGGCTGATGGGAATGGGATAGGGACCTTAGATTGTAAGCTCACTGGGGCAGGGGCTGATGGGAATGTGATAGGGACCTTAGATTGTAAGCTCACTGGGGCAGGGCCTGATGGGAATGGGATAGGGACATTAGAGTGTAAGCTCACTGGGGCAGGGGCTGATGGGAATGGGATAGGGACATTAGAGTGTAAGCTCACTGGGGCAGGGACTGATGGGAATGGGATAGGGACATTAGAGTGTAAGCTCACTGGGGCAGGGACTGATGGGAATGGGATAGGGACATTAGAGTGTAAGCTCACTGGGGCAGGGGCTGATTGGAATGGGATAGGGACCTTAGATTGTAAGCTCACCGGGGCAGGGGCTGATGGGAATGGGATAGGGACCTTAGATTGTAAGCTCACTGGGTCAGGGGCTGATGGAATGGGATAGGGACCTTAGATTGTAAGCTCCACTGGGGCAGGGACTGATGGGAATGGGATAGGGACCTTAGATTGTAAGCTCACTGGGGCAGGGACTGATGGGAATGGGATAGGGACCTTAGATTGTAAGCTCACTGGGGCAGGGGCTGATGGGAATGGGATAGGGACATTAGAGTGTAAGCTCACTGGGGCAGGGGCTGATGGGAATGGGATAGGGACCTTAGATTGTAAGCTCACTGGGGCAGGGGCTGATGGGAATGGGATAGGGACATTAGAGTGTAAGCTCACTGGGGCAGGGGCTGATGGGAATGGGATAGGGACCTTAGATTGTAAGCTCACTGGGGCAGGGGCTGATGGGAATGGGATAGGGACCTTAGATTGTAAGCTCACTGGGGCAGGGGCTGATGGGAATGGGATAGGGACATTAGAGTGTAAGCTCACTGGGGCAGGGACTGATGGGAATGGGATAGGGACATTAGAGTGTAAGCTCACTGGGGCAGGGGCTGATGGGAATGGGATAGGGACCTTAGATTGTAAGCTCACTGGGGCAGGGGCTGATGGGAATGGGATAGGGACCTTAGAGTGTAAGCTCACTGGGGCAGGGACTGATGGGAATGGGATAGGGACCTTAGATTGTAAGCTCACTGGGGCAGGGACTGATGGGAATGGGATAGGGACCTTAGATTGTAAGCTCACTGGGGCAGGGACTGATGGGAATGGGATAGGGACCTTAGATTGTAAGCTCACTGGGGCAGGGGCTGATGGGAATGGGATAGGGACATTAGAGTGTAAGCTCACTGGTTCTTGCACAGACATGGGGGTAGTTGGCATTTCTGAATTATCACCCCCCCGCACAGGCCAGAGAGGGCCCCTCATTACTCAGTAAGCCCCGCCCACTACTCAATCTCGCTGACCCGTAGAGCTTATTGTGTTTCGCTCGTTAGTTGTTAATGAGACAGTAAAATCGTTAGTGAGAGGTTTATGTAAAGGAATTTCCCAGGAGTAATTAGTGACAATGTGAGTAGAAGGGGCGCGGCCTCTCAGGGGCAGTGCATGATGGGAACATTCTCCCACAATTACATGATTCCAAGGCATCTCCCTTCATGAACTGTAACTGAATGCCACCTGGTAACTAAATGCCAACTGGTAACTGAATGCCACCTGGTAACTAAATGCCACCTGGTAACTAAATGCCACCTGGTAACTGAATGCCACCTGGTAACTAAATGCCACCTGGTAACTAAATGCCAACTGGTAACTGAATGCCACCTGGTAACTAAATGCCACCTGGTAACTAAATGCCACCTGGTAACTGAATGCCACCTGGTAACTAAATGCCACCTGGTAACTAAATGCCAACTGGTAACTGAATGCCACCTGGTAACTAAATGCCACCTGGTAACTAAATGCCACTTGGTAACTAAATGCCACCTGGTAACTAGATGCCAACTGGTAACTGAATGCCACCTGGGCAGTGCATGATGGGAACATTCTCCCACAATTACATGATTCCAAGGCATTTCCCTTCATTAACTGTAACTAAATGCCACCTGGTAACTAAATGCCACCTGGTAACTAGATGCCAACTGGTAACTGAATGCCACCTGGGCAGTGCATGATGGGAACATTCTCCCACAATTACATGATTCCAAGGCATCTCCCTTCATGAACTGTAACTGAATGCCACCTGGTAACTAAATGCCAACTGGTAACTGAATGCCACCTGGTAACTAAATGCCACCTGGTAACTAAATGCCACCTGGTAACTGAATGCCACCTGGTAACTAAATGCCACCTGGTAACTAAATGCCAACTGGTAACTGAATGCCACCTGGTAACTAAATGCCACCTGGTAACTAAATGCCACCTGGTAACTGAATGCCACCTGGTAACTAAATGCCACCTGGTAACTAAATGCCAACTGGTAACTGAATGCCACCTGGTAACTAAATGCCACCTGGTAACTAAATGCCACTTGGTAACTAAATGCCACCTGGTAACTAGATGCCAACTGGTAACTGAATGCCACCTGGGCAGTGCATGATGGGAACATTCTCCCACAATTACATGATTCCAAGGCATTTCCCTTCATTAACTGTAACTAAATGCCACCTGGTAACTAAATGCCACCTGGTAACTAGATGCCAACTGGTAACTGAATGCCACCTGGGCAGTGCATGATGGGAACATTCTCCCACAATTACATGATTCCAAGGCATCTCCCTTCATGAACTGTAACTGAATGCCACCTGGTAACTAAATGCCAACTGGTAACTGAATGCCACCTGGTAACTAAATGCCACCTGGTAACTAAATGCCACCTGGTAACTGAATGCCACCTGGTAACTAAATGCCACCTGGTAACTAAATGCCAACTGGTAACTGAATGCCACCTGGTAACTAGATGCCACCTGGTAACTAAATGCCACCTGGTAACTAAATGCCACTTGGTAACTAAATGCCACCTGGTAACTAAATGCACCTGGTAACTGGATGCCACCTGGTAACTGAATGCCACCTGGTAACTAAATGCCAACTGGTAACTGAATGCCACCTGGTAACTAGATGCCACCTGGTAACTGAATTCCACCTGGTAACTAAATGCCACTTGTAACTGAATTCCACCTGGTAATTGAATGCCACCTGGTAATTGAATGCCACCTGATAACTGATAGCCACCTGGTAACTGAATGCCACCTGGTAACTAAATTCCACCTGGTAACTAAATACCAACTGGTAACTGAATGCCCCTGATAACTAGATGCCAACTGGTAACTGAATGCCACCTGGTAACTAGATGCCACCTGGTAACTGAATTCCACCTGGTAACTAGATGCCACCTGTAATTGAATGCCACCTGGTAACTAAATGCCACCTGGTAACTAAATGCCACCTGGTAACTAACTGCCACCTGGTAATTGAATGCCACCTGGTAACTAGATGCCACCTGGTAACTGAATTCCACCTGGTAACTAAATGCCACCTGGGCAGTGCATGATGGGAACATTCTCCCACAATTACATGATTCCAAGGCATCTCCCTTCATGAACTGTAACTGAATGCCACCTGGTAACTAAATGCCAACTGGTAACTGAATGCCACCTGGTAACTAAATGCCACCTGGTAACTGAATGCCACCTGGTAACTAAATGCCACCTGGTAACTAAATGCCAACTGGTAACTGAATGCCACCTGGTAACTAGATGCCACCTGGTAACTAAATGCCACCTGGTAACTAAATGCCACCTGGTAACTAAATGCCACTTGGTAACTAAATGCCACCTGGTAACTAAATGCACCTGGTAACTGGATGCCACCTGGTAACTGAATGCCACCTGGTAACTAAATGCCAACTGGTAACTGAATGCCACCTGGTAACTAGATGCCACCTGGTAACTGAATTCCACCTGGTAACTAAATGCCACTTGTAACTGAATTCCACCTGGTAATTGAATGCCACCTGGTAATTGAATGCCACCTGATAACTGATAGCCACCTGGTAACTGAGTGCCACCTGGTAACTAAATTCCACCTGGTAACTAAATGCCAACTGGTAACTGAATGCCACCTGGTAACTAGATGCCACCTGGTAACTGAATTCCACCTGGTAACTA
Source organism: Xenopus tropicalis (assembly GCF_000004195.4). Taxonomy (NCBI): domain Eukaryota; kingdom Metazoa; phylum Chordata; class Amphibia; order Anura; family Pipidae; genus Xenopus; species Xenopus tropicalis. Next base: position 133,252,545 of record NC_030683.2, on the reverse strand, counting down.
GATGCCACCTGTAATTGAATGCCACCTGGTAACTAAATGCACCTGGTAACTGGATGCCACCTGGTAACTAAATGCCACCTGGTAACTAGATGCCACCTGGTAACTGAATGCCACCTGGTAACTAGATGCCACCTGGTAACTGAATTCCACCTGGTAACTAAATGCCACTTGTAACTGAATTCCACCTGGTAACTGAATGCCACCTGGTAACTGGATGCCACCTGGTAACTAAATGCCAACTGGTAACTGAATGCCACCTGGTAACTAGATGCCACCTAGTAACTAGATGCCACCTGGTAACTGAATTCCACCTGGTAACTAAATGCCACTTGTAACTGAATTCCACCTGGTAATTGAATGCCACCTGGTAATTGAATGCCACCTGGTAATTGAATGCCACCTGATAACTGATAGCCACCTGGTAACTGAGTGCCACCTGGTAACTAAATTCCACCTGGTAACTAAATGCCAACTGGTAACTGAATGCCCCTGGTAACTAGATGCCAACTGGTAACTGAATGCCACCTGGTAACTAGATGCCACCTGGTTACTGAATTCCACCTGGTAACTAGATGCCACCTGTAATTGAATGCCACCTGGTAACTAAATGCCACCTGGTAACTAAATGCCACCTGGTAACTAACTGCCACCTGGTAATTGAATGCCACCTGATAACTGATTGCCACCTGGTAACTGAATGCCACCTGGTAACTAAGTGCCACCTGGTAACTGGATGCCACCTGGTAATTGAATGCCACCTGGTAACTGAGTGCCACCTGGTAACTGAATGCCACCTGGTAATTGAATGCCACCTGGTAACTAAATGCCACCTGGTAATTGAATGCCACCTGGTAACTAAATGCCACCTGGTAATTGAATGCCACCTGGTAACTGGATGCCACCTGGTAACTAAATGCCACCTGGTAACTGAATGCCACCTGGTAACTAAATGCCACCTGGTAATTGAATGCCACCTGGTAACTGAATGCCACCTGATAACTGAGTGCCACCTGGCAACTGAGTGTCACCTGGCAACTAAATGCCACCTGGAAATTGAATGCCACCTGGTAACTGATTGCCACCTGGTAACTAAATGCCACCTGGTAACTAAATGCCACCTGGTTACTGAATGCCACCTGGTAACTGAATGCCACCTGTTAACTAGATGCCACCTGGTAACTAAATTCCACCTGGTAACTAAATGCCACCTGGTAACTGAATGCCACCTGGTAACTAGATGCCACCTGGTAACAATGCCACCTGGTAACTAAATTCCACCTGGTAACTAAATGCCAACTGGTAACTGAATGCCACCTGGTACCTAGATGCCACCTGGTAACTAAATGCCACCTGGTAATTGAATGCCACCTGGTAACTGAGTGCCACCTGGTAACTAAATGCCACCTGGTAACTGAGTGCCACCTGGTAACTGGATGCCACCTGGTAACTAAATGCCACCTGGTAACTGAATATTATATTTGTGGCACAGAGCAAACTGATACGTGCCCCCCCTATCCCCGAAGTGCCCCCCCCCCGGTGCCCCCGGCTCAGTTATCCCAGCCGTAGGTGCAAAGCTGCTCTGATCCGAGTGGCACGGGGGGCTTAGCCGGGGATAAGGGGCCGCTCTGTGCAGGGAATCACGTAGCGCACACGCCAGGGGGGGTCACACTGCTGACTCGGATCCTGCGCTAATCCTCTCTCATTGGCTGTGTGACGGGGCTCATCTCCTGCCCCCCCACCCCATCAAATGCCCCCATTGTTCCATACGTTTCACATGTCTGAGTTCATTAGCCGGGTATTAGCCTCTCCGGGTGGCACAGAGCTGCAAAGTTGGGGCTAATGAGTCGCCCCCATACTGGCACCTGCTCCTGCCTGTGCCCCTCCCGCCTGTGCCCAGTGTGCCAGCATGGGGTGCCCAGTGTGCCAGCATGGGGTGCCCACATGGGGTGCCCAGTGTTTCTGTAACTGACACACCTTTCATTTATTGTTATTGGCAGCTCTGCGCCACAGGGATGGCATATGGGCAGTGCCATGGGAACACAGATGTGCCAGCTCCCCATGCCATGGGCACTAATGCACCCCATACCATCACAGATGTGCCAGCTCCCCATGCCATGGGCACTAATGCCCCCCATACCCTCACAGATGTGCCAGCTCCCCATGCCATGGGCACTAATGCCCCCCATACCCTCACAGATGTGCCAGCTCCCCATGCCATGGGCACTAATGCCCCCCATACCCTCACAGATGTGCCAGCTCCCCATGCCATGGGCACTAATGCCCCCCATACCCTCACAGATGTGCCAGCTCCCCATGCCATGGGCACTAATGCCCCCCATACCCTCACAGATGTGCCAGCTCCCCATGCCATGGGCACTAATGCCCCCCATACCCTCACAGATGGGCCAGCTCCCCATGCCATGGGCACTAATGCCCCCCATACCCTCACAGATGGGCCAGCTCCCCATGCCATGGGCACTAATGCCCCCCATACCCTCACAGATGGGCCAGCTCCCCATGCCATGGGCACTAATGCCCCCCATACTTACACTGGTGCAATACTTGCCCCCCACGCAGTGTGACACATCAGAGGGTGGTACCCCCCATTTTAGCTCCGCCCTTTTTAGCATCAAACAACTGCCCCACCCACCTTTTCTGGAAACACGTTGCCTATGGCTAGAAATGCCATATTCTATATACTGAATGTACCGCCCCCCCTCCGGCCCAAAGGTCCAGCAATGAGCCAGGAGCCCCCCATCTTGGATTCTGGTGTCAGGGGCACTGCACATGCTCAGAGGGCTCTGGGCGGGGGGGGGGGCAGGAAATCATTAAGCAGTAAAGGGCTGATTATTACATTCTGATGCAGCCTGCACTGGCCTCTAAGCTGCACTGATAATCTGTATTATTTCCTAATCAGTCATGTATTGGGGGGTGCCCTGGGCTGGTACAGAACCCCCAAAGCTTTTCTGCCCAACTACTTAGTGAGCACAGACAGATAGATGGACAGAGACAGACAGACAGATAGATGGGCAGAGACAGACAGACAGATAGATGGACAGAGACAGACAGACAGATAGATGGGCAGAGACAGACAGACAGATAGATGGACAGAGACAGACAGACAGATAGATGGACAGAGACAGACAGACAGATAGATGGACAGAGACAGACAGACAGATAGATGGGCAGAGACAGACAGATAGATGGACAGAGACAGACAGACAGATAGATGGACAGAGACAGACAGACAGATAGATGGGCAGAGACAGACAGATAGATGGACAGAGACAGACAGACAGATAGATGGGCAGAGACAGACAGATAGATGGGCAGAGACAGACAGATAGATGGACAGAGACAGACAGACAGACAGATAGACAGAGACAGACAGATAGACAGAGACAGACAGACAGATAGATGGACAGAGACAGACAGACAGATAGACAGAGACAGACAGACAGATAGACAGAGACAGACAGATAGACAGAGACAGACAGATAGATGGACAGAGACAGACAGACAGATAGATGGGCAGAGACAGACAGATAGATGGACAGAGACAGACAGACAGATAGACAGAGACAGACAGATAGACAGAGACAGACAGACAGATAGATGGGCAGAGACAGACAGATAGATGGGCAGAGACAGACAGATAGATGGACAGAGACAGACAGATAGATGGACAGAGACAGACAGACAGATAGACAGAGACAGACAGATAGACAGAGACAGACAGATAGATGGACAGAGACAGACAGACAGATAGACAGAGACAGACAGATAGATGGGCAGAGACAGACAGATAGATGGACAGAGACAGACAGATAGATGGACAGAGACAGACAGATAGATGGACAGAGACAGACAGACAGATAGATGGGCAGAGACAGACAGATAGATGGACAGAGACAGACAGACAGATAGACAGAGACAGACAGATAGACAGAGACAGACAGATAGATGGACAGAGACAGACAGACAGATGGACAGAGACAGACAGACAGATAGACAGAGACAGACAGATAGATGGGCAGAGACAGACAGATAGATGGACTGAGACAGACAGATAGATAGACAGAGACAGACAGACAGATAGACAGAGACAGACAGACAGATAGACAGAGACAGACAGACAGATAGATGGGCAGAGACAGACAGACAAATGATGGGCAGAGACATAGGGACCGAGGGGCAGGGAGACAGACAGACACGCTACAGAATGTTGTCTGTCTCTTCCCCTCGTTAGCCAGGCCCCTAATGATCCATCAATTCTGCCCATTTGGCCCAACGCAAAGCTCCACAGATCAACGGTAACGAGGTGTCTCCAGCGGGGGAACTGCCCCCGACCCAGGAACTGCCCCCGACCCAGGAACTGCCCCCAACCCAGGAACTGCCCCCGACCCAGGAACTGCCCCCAACCCAGGAACTGCCCCCGACCCAGGAACTGCCCCCAACCCAGGAACTGCCCCCGACCCAGGAACTGCCCTTCTAAGCACTGTGCCCTGGTTCCGACTCTTCCCACAATCTAGCCAGCTGATTAACTGACCTGGGGGGGTACATTGTATCAGGAGTCAGAACCAGCAGTGCAGGGAAGGGAAAGGGACAGACACAGTGACAGTTACACATAACTATAAACCCAGTGAGAATGAGGAATGAATGGGTATTGGGGAGTTGTATCAGGAGTCAGAACCAGCAGTGCAGGGGAGGGAAAGGGACAGGCACAGTGACAGTTACACATAACTATAAACCCAGTGAGAATGAGGGATGAATGGGTATTGGGGAGTTGTATCAGGAGTCAGAACCAGCAGTGCAGGGGAGGGAAAGGGACAGGCACAGTGACAGTTACACATAACTATAAACCCAGTGAGAATGAGGGATGAATGGGTATTGGGGAGTTGTATCAGGAGTCAGAACCAGCAGTGGCAGGGAAGGGAAAGGGACAGACACAGTGACAGTTACACATAACTATAAACCCAGTGAGAATGAGGGATGAATGGATATTGGGGAGTTGTATCAGGAGTCAGAACCAAGCAGTGCAGGGAAGGGAAAGGGACAGGCACAGTGACAGTTACACCATAACTATAAACCCAGTGAGGAATGAGGGATGAATGGGTATTGGGGAGTTGTATCAGGAGTCAGAACCCAAGCAGTGCAGGGAAAGGGAAAGGGACAGACACAGTGACAGTTACACATAACTATAAACCCAGTGAGAATGAGAATGAATGGGATTGGGAGTTGTATCAGGAGTCAGAACCAGCAGTGCAGGGAAGGGAAAGGGACAGACACAGTGACAGTTACACATAACTATAAACCCAGTGAGAATGAGGATGAATGGGTATTGGGGAGTTGTATCAGGAGTCAGAACCAGCAGTGCAGGGAAAAAGGGAAAGGGACAGACACAGTGACAGTTACACATAACTATAAACCCAGTGAGAATGAGGGATGAATGGATATTGGGGAGTTGTATCAGGAGTCAGAACCAGCAGTGCAGGGAAGGGAAAGGGACAGACACAGTGACAGTTACACATAACTATAAACCCAGTGAGAATGAGGAATGAATGGATATTGGGGAGTTGTATCAGGAGTCAGAACCAGCAGTGCAGAGACCGTAGCTATATCAGGCTGACTGTACCTTTAAGGATGGGCAGCTCCCCAGCCAAGCACTAGTGAATACACACAGGAAGTGCAGGGAACAAGTGTGCAAATACTGGTGACAGGGTGACACAAGGGTGAGTGACAGGGGGGGGGGGCAGGTTCAGCTGAATAAACATCCTTGCCCCAAAGGCTTTCAAGGTCAGCTGCCCCCCCCCACCTAACATCCTGTGCAGGGGGGGGCTATGTACTAACACCCAACAGGAAGTGCAGAGTCCAGGCAGCAATGGCTTCCCCTGCCTAATATTAAAGGGGAAAACACACACAGGCTGCAGACTGCACTGATTCCTAATCAGCCAGGAGTGCCAGGAATGAGCCCTGCATTAGCCCCACCCCCTGCCCTGATGTCACAGTGAGTCAGTTTATGATTGGCCCCTCCCCACACTCCCAGACCCAGTGTTGCACCATCTGTGACTCCCTGTGACCCCCGGGGGCCGGAAGTGGCCCAGTCTGGGATTTGGCACAGGGACTTCCCGCTGTGACCCATATCCTGTCATGTGACTAGTCCTGTGCCAACCCAGAGGGGCAGAGGTGCCAGGGATCCACTACCTCCCCCCCCAGCAATCTCCTGCCACAACTACCCCTCTCTTATTCCTCCATTTACTCCTAGGGTAAGTGCATAATTGCCCCCCGTATTACCCTCACCCATATACTGCCCCCAGTACCACACCCACCTATATACTGCCCCCGTATTACCCTCACCCATATACTGCCCCCTGTATTACCCTCACCCATATACTGCCCCCAGTACCACACCCACCTATATTCTGCCCCCGTATTACCCTCACCCATATACTGCCCCCGTATTACCCTCACCCATATACTGCCCCCAGTACCACACCCACCTATATACTGCCTCCCGTATTACCCTCACCCATATACTGCCCCCAGTACCACACCCACCTATATACTGCCCCCCGTATTACCCTCACCCATATACTGCCCCAGTACCACACCATATACTGCCCCCGTATTACCCTCACCCATATACTGCCCCCAGTATTACTCCCACCCATATACTGGCCCCCAGTACCACACCCATATACTGCCCCCGTATTACCCTCACCCATATACTGCCCCAGTACCACACCCACCTATATTCTGCCCCCAGTATTACTCCCACCTATATACTGCCCCCCGTATTACCCTCACCCATATACTGCCCCCAGTACCACACTCACCTATATACTGCCCCCATATTACCCTCACCCATATACTGCCCCCCGTATTACCCTCACCCATATACTGCCCCCAGTACCACACCCACCTATATACTGCCCCCCGAATACCCTCACCCATATACTGCCCCCCGTTTACCCTCACCCATATACTGCCCCCAGTACCACACCCACCTATATACTGCCCCCCGAATTACCCTCACCCATATACTGCCCCCCGTTTACCCTCACCCATATACTGCCCCCAGTACCACACTCACCTATATACTGCCCCCCATATTACCCTCACCCATATACTGCCCCCCGTATTACCCTCACCCATATACTGCCCCCAGTACCACACCCACCTATATACTGCCCCCCGAATTACCCTCACCCATATACTGCCCCCCGTTTTACCCTCACCCCATATACTGCCCCAGTACCACACCCACCTATATACTGCCCCCCGAATTACCCTCACCATATACTGCCCCCCCGTATTACCCTCACCCATATACTGCCCCCAGTACCACACCCATATACTGCCCCCCGTATTACCCTCACCCATATACTGCCCCCAGTACCACACCCACCTATAATACTGCCCCCCGAATTACCCTCACCCATATACTGCCCCCCGTTTTACCCTCACACCATATACTGCCCCCAGTACCACACTCACCTATATACTGCCCCCATATTACCCTCACCCATATACTGCCCCCCGTATTACCCTCACCCATATACTGCCCCCAGTACCACACCCACCTATATACTGCCCCCGAATTACCCTCACCCATATACTGGCCCCCCGTTTTACCCTCACCCATATACTGCCCCCAGTTACCACACCCACCTATATACTGCCCCCCGAATTACCCTCACCCATATACTGCCCCCCGTATTACCCTCACCCATATACTGCCCCCAGTACCACACCCATATACTGCCCCCCGTATTACCCTCACCCATATACTGCCCCCAGTACCACACCCACCTATATAATGACCTGCCCATATGACACCCCGGGGGCCATTCCCAATAATATGTTTGGGACCCCTTCCCCCAGGTATAATTACCCCAGTGAAGCTCTGAGATGGGCAGTTTGTGGGATTTTGTGCACCTGTAGGAGGGCAGTTTGTGGGCTGATGCCCAGTCCCCATAAGTTCTGTTGCCCCTGTGGGTGTGAATGTCCAGTTACAGGTCAGGCTGATACCCCAGGGCGGGGCAGGAAGTTACCCCGTTACTGGGGAAGATCAGGGGGTAAATGTGCCGGGGCATTAGCTACATACGTAAGGGGGTAATTAGAATGAAGTGCCCCTCTCCCTACAGTAACTGCCCCGAATCTCCAATCAAAGGGAAAGTTAAACTCACAATGACACGTTCCCTACAGGCTGCTATAATACAGGTTGCAGTTGGTCTTCCTTTTCTCTTTCTGTCTTTTCCATTTGCCCCTCTCCAGCCTGGCACTATCCAAGCAACACTGTAATCTTTCTGGTTGCTGGGGATATGGACCGTAGCAACCAAGCCATATTTTCCATTCAGATTTCAGCAAAACCAATGGAACGTCTTTCCCAGGGACTCAATAGGGCAGTAACATTTTCAGCATAAATACCCCCCTTGTATTACTGCTCAGTAATTACCTCGTAACCCGTAGCAACAGGGGCAGTAACGTAAAAGCCAGGTGGCCCAAACACTAACTCTAACCCTGACTCTAACTCTGACTCTAACCCTGACTCTAACCCTGACTCTAACCCTGACTCTAACCCTGACTCTAACCCTGACTCTAACCCTGACTCTAACCCTGACTCTAACTCTAACCCTGACTCTAACCCTGACTCTAACCCTGACTCTAACACTAACTCTGACTCTAACCCTGACTCTAACCCTGACTCTAACCCTGACTCTAACACTAACTCTGACTCTAACCCTGACTCTAACCCTGACTCTAACCCTGACTCTAACTCTGACTCTAACCCTGACTCTAACTCTGACTCTAACCCTGACTCTAACCCTGACTCTAACCCTGACTCTAACCCTGACTCTGACTCTAACCCTGACTCTAACCCTGACTCTAACCCTGACTCTGACTCTAACCCTGACTCTAACCCTGACTCTAACCCTGACTCTAACCCTGACTCTAACCCTGACTCTGACTCTAACCCTGACTCTAACTCTGACTCTAACCCTGACTCTAACCCTGACTCTAACCCTGACTCTGACTCTAACCCTGACTCTAACCCTGACTCTAACCCTGACTCTGACTCTAACCCTGACTCTAACCCTGACTCTGACTCTAACCGACTCTAACCCTGACTCTGACTCTAACCCTGACTCTAACCCTGACTCTAACCCTGACTCTAACCCTGACTCTAACCCTGACTCTAGGGGGCCTATTTATTATAGTGTGTAATCCAACATCACTGGTGCTGTTGCCCATAGCAACCAATCAAATTCTTGCTTTTGTTTTCTAAATTGTAGGTAAATGTTCAAATCTAATTGCTGATTGGTTAACCATAATGCCGGCTCTAACTCTCACTCTAACCCTAAGGCTGGCTCTAACCCTCACTCTAACCCTAAGGCTGGCTCTAACCCTCACTCTAACCCTAAGGCTGGCTCTAACCCTCACTCTAACCCTAAGGCTGGCTCTAACCCTCACTCTAACCCTAAGGCTGGCTCTAACTCTCACTCTAACCCTAAGGCTGGCTCTAACCCTCACTCTAACCCTAAGGCTGGCTCTAACCCTCACTCTAACCCTAAGGCTGGCTCTAACTCTGACTCTAACCCTAAGGCTGGCTCTAACTCTCACTCTAACCCTAAGGCTGGCTCTAACCCTCACTCTAACCCTAAGGCTGGCTCTAACCCTCACTCTAACCCTAAGGCTGGCTCTAACCCTCACTCTAACCCTAAGGCTGGCTCTAACTCTCACTCTAACCCTAAGGCTGGCTCTAACTCTGACTCTAACCCTAAGGCTGGCTCTAACTCTCACTCTAACCCCTAAGGCTGGCTCTAACCCTCACTCTAACCCTAAGGCTGGCTCTAACCCTCACTCTAACCCTAAGGCTGGCTCTAACCCTCACTCTAACCCTAAGGCTGGCTCTAACTCTCACTCTAACCCTAAGGCTGGCTCTAACCCTCACTCTAACCCTAAGGCTGGCTCTAACTCTCACTCTAACCCTAAGGCTGGCTCTAACCCTCACTCTAACCCTAAGGCTGGCTCTAACCCTCACTCTAACCCTAAGGCTGGCTCTAACCCTCACTCTAACCCTAAGGCTGGCTCTAACCCTCACTCTAACCCTAAGGCTGGCTCTAACCCTCACTCTAACCCTAAGGCTGGCTCTAACCCTCACTCTAACCCTAAGGCTGGCTCTAACCCTCACTCTAAACCCCTACTAAGGCTGGCTCTAACCCTCACTCTAACCCTAAGGCTGGCTCTAACCCTCACTCTAACCCTAAGGCTGGCTCTAACCCTCACTCTAACCCTAAGGCTGGCTCTAACCCTCACTCTAACCCTAAGGCTGGCTCTAACCCTCACTCTAACCCTAAGGCTGGCTCTAACCCTCACTCTAACCCTAAGGCTGGCTCTAACCCTCACTCTAACCCTAAGGCTGGCTCTAACTCTCACTCTAACCCTAAGGCTGGCTCTAACCCTCACTCTAATCGCGTAAGGCTGGGCTTCTAAGCCCTCACGTCTAACCCTAAGGCCTGGCTCTAAACCCTCACTCTAACCCTAAGGCTGGCTCTAACCCTCACTCTAACCCTAAGGCTTGGCTCTAACCCTCACTCTAACCCTAAGGCTGGCTCCTAACCCCTGCACTCTAACCCTAAGGCTGGCTCTAACCCTCACTCTATTACCCTAAGGCTGGCTCTAAACCTCACTCTAACCCTAAGGCTGGCTCTAACCCTCACTCTAACCCTAAGGCTGGCTCTAACCCTCACTCTAACCCTAAGGCTGGCTCTAACCCTCACTCTAACCCTAAGGCTGGCTCTAACCTCACTCTAACCCTAAGGCTGGCTCTAACTCTCACTCTAACCCTAAGGCTGGCTCTAACCCCTCACTCTAACCCTAAGGCTGGCTCTAACCCTCACTCTAACCCTAAGGCTGGCTCTAACTCTCACTCTAACCCTAAGGCTGGCTCTAACCCTCAGTCTAACCCTAAGGCTGGCTCTAACCCTCACTCTAACCCTAAGGCTGGCTCTAACCCTCACTCTAACCCTAAGGCTGGCTCTAACCCTCACTCTAACCCTAAGGCTGGCTCTAACTCTGACTCTAACCCTAAGGCTGGCTCTAACCCTCACTCTAACCCTAAGGCTGGCTCTAACCCTCACTCTAACCCTAAGGCTGGCTCTAACCCTCACTCTAACCCTAAGGCTGGCTCTAACCCTCACTCTAACCCTAAGGCTGGCTCTAACCCTCACTCTAACCCTAAGGCTGGCTCTAACCCTCACTCTAACCCTAAGGCTGGCTCTAACTCTCACTCTAACCCTAAGGCTGGCTCTAACCCTCACTCTTCTAAAACCCTAAGGCTGGCTCTAACCCTCACTCTAACCCTAAGGCTGGCTCTAACCCTCACTCTAACCCTAAGGCTGGCTCTAACCCTCACTCTAACCCTAAGGCTGGCTCTAACCCTCACTCTAACCCTAAGGCTGGCTCTAACTCTCACTCTAACCCTAAGGCTGGCTCTAACCCTCACTCTAACCCTAAGGCTGGCTCTAACCCTCACTCTAACCCTAAGGCTGGCTCTAACCCTCACTCTAACCCTAAGGCTGGCTCTAACCCTTACTCTAACCCTAAGGCTGGCTCTAACTCTCACTGCTAACCCTAAGGCTGGCTCTAACCCTCACTCTAACCCTAAGGCTGGCTCTAACGCCTCACTCTAACCCTAAGGCTGGCTCTAACCCTTACTCTAACCCTAAGGCTGGCTCTAACTCTCACTCTAACCCTAAGGCTGGCTCTAACCCTCACTCTAACCCTAAGGCTGGCTCTAACCCTCACTCTAACCCTAAGGCTGGCTCTAACCCTCACTCTAACCCTAAGGCAATAGGGGCCGCATTGTTACAGTTGATCAGGCCTGACCCAGTATAACCAGATATTTAGGTTTATTTGCATATGTAAATGAGGTGATTTGCCGTGTTTGTGGGCAGCGATTACAGAGAAGGAAATAAACAGAATATTTCTGGCAGAACCAAGACACAATTGCCCCACTACTCCCCCGCCCCTCAGCTCCCACGGCCCCATTTCCAGGGAAAGTCCCTGAGTGTCAGAGGTTTGGCTCCAGGATTTACCCCCGACAAGCGAGCGGAGAGGTTTCCATCATCATCAGCTAGGGTTTACTTACCCTTTAATGGGAAACTAGAAATCAGGCTGTGTATATACTGTACCCGCCCCGAGGTGCAGCAGCCCCCCATCTCCTGAGTGTGGGGGCCCCAGTACCCCTCCCCCCGATCCCTATATAAGTGGGACACTTCCTGGATACGGAGCTGACTACTCCCTGCTACTCCCTGTTCCTTCCTGTTCCAGGAGGCTAATGGGTTCATTGCACAATCGTTTGTAAGTGGCACGGACACCAGCAGGAAGCCTTTGCCTTAATTGGCTCCCTAACGAGTTTCCCTAATTAGTGGGACGTTAGGGAGGAGCTGACACAGCACAGAGGTGCCTGGGAAGTCGGGGCCCTTGGCAGGAAGGTCTGTGCCCCAGTCTAGGGGGCAAAATTATCAGCCTGGGACCCTCCAGCTGTTGTGGCAGAACAACTCCCAGCATCCCTGTGGCCTAGTGACTTAGAACCAAACCAGACAGACCCACATTACATGCCAACTGTCCCCCATTACCCACCTCCCATGTCTGATCCTGTGATAATATTCATGCCTTTACTTCCCCTTTGGAAACTGTGGCTATTGCCTTTTTGTAGGCAGCCTATAGCTGGAGGGCCCCTAAGAGCTGTATAGGGCTGCTCAGGGGCGTGTCTATCCCTAGGAGCTGAGTAGGGCTGCTCAGGGGTGTGTCTATCCCTAAGAGCTGAGTAGGGCTGCTCAGGGGCGTGTCTATCCCTAAGAGCTGTGTAGGGCTGCTCAGGGGCGTATCTATCCCTAAGAGCTGAGTAGGGCTGCTCAGGGGCGTGTCTATCCCTAAGAGCTGAGTAGGGCTGCTCAGGGGTGTGTCTATCCCTAAGAGCTGAGTAGGGCTGCTCAGGGGCGTGTCTTATCCCTAAGAGCTGTGTAGGGCTGCTCAGGGGCGTATCTATCCCTAAGAGCTGAGTAGGGCTGCTCAGGGGCGTGTCTATCCCTAAGAGCTGTGTAGGGCTGCTCAGGGGCGTGTCTATCCCTAAGACCTGAGTAGGGCTGCTCAGGGGCGTGTCTATCCCTAAGAGCTGTGTAGGGCTGCTCAGAGGCGTGTCTATCCCTAAGAGCTGTGTAGGGCTGCTCAGGGGCGTGTCTATCCCTAAGAGCTGAGTAGGGCTGCTCAGGGGCGTGTCTATCCCTAAGAGCTGTGTAGGGCTGCTCAGGGGCGTGTCTATCCCTAAGAGCTGAGTAGGGCTGCTCAGGGGCGTGTCTATCCCTAAGAGCTGTGTAGGGCTGCTCAGAGGCGTGTCTATCCCTAGGAGCTGAGTAGGGCTGCTCAGGGGCGTGTCTATCCCTAGGAGCTGAGTAGGGCTGCTCAGGGGCGTGTCTATCCCTAGGAGCTGAGTAGGGCTGCTCAGGGGCGTGTCTATCCCTAGGAGCTGAGTAGGGCTGCTCAGGGGCGTGTCTATCCCTAGGAGCTGTGTAGGGCTGCTCAGGGGCGTGTCTATCCCTAAGAGCTGAGTAGGGCTGCTCAGGGGCGTGTCTATCCCTAGGAGCTGAGATGGGCTGCTCAGGGGCGTGTCTATCCCTAAGAGCTGAGATGGGCTGCTCAGGGGCGTGTCTTACCCTAAGAGCTGAGTAGGGCTGCTCAGGGGCGTGTCTATCCCTAGGAGCTGAGTAGGGGCTGCTCAGGGGCGTGTCTATCCCTAGGAGCTGAGTAGGGCTGCTCAGGGGCGTGTCTATCCCTAGGAGCTGAGTAGGGCTGCTCAGGGGCGTGTCTATCCCTAAGAGGTGTGTAGGGCTGCTCAGGGGCGTGTCTATCCCAAGAAGCTGTGTAGGGCTGCTCAGGGGCGTGTCTATCCCTAAGAGCTGAGTAGGGTGCTCAGGGGCGTGTCTATCCCTAAGAGCTGAGTAGGGCTGCTCAGGGGCGTGTCTATCCCTAGGAGCTGAGTAGGGCTGCTCAGGGGCGTGTCTATCCCTAAGAGCTGAGTAGGGCTGCTCAGGGGCGTGTCTATCCCTAGGAGCTGAGTAGGGCTGCTCAGGGGCGTGTCTATCCCTAGGAGCTGAGTAGGGCTGCTCAGGGGCGTGTCTATCCCTAAGAGCTGTGTAGGGCTGCTCAGGGGCGTGTCTACCCTAGGAGCTGAGTAGGGCTGCTCAGGGGCGTTTCTATCCCTAGGAGCTGAGTAGGGCTGCTCAGGGGTGTGTCTATCCCTAGGAGCTGAGTAGGGCTGCTCAGGGGCGTGTCTATCCCTAGGAGCTGAGTAGGGCTGCTCAGGGGCGTGTCTATCCCTAGGAGCTGTGTAGGGCTGCTCAGGGGCGTGTCTATCCCTAGGAGCTGAGTAGGGCTGCTCAGGGGCGTGTCTATCCCTAGGAGCTGAGTAGGGCTGCTCAGGGGCGTGTCTATCCCTAGGAGCTGTGTAGGGCTGCTCAGGGGCGTGTCTATCCCTAGGAGCTGAGTAGGGCTGCTCAGGGGCGTGTCTATCCCTAGGAGCTGAGTAGGGCTGCTCAGGGGCGTGTCTATCCCTAGGAGCTGAGTAGGGCTGCTCAGGGGCGTGTCTATCCCTAGGAGCTGAGTAGGGCTGCTGCGCATGGGTAGTTGTACAGTAACACTATGTATTTAAAGCAGAGCACTGAGAGTTACTGTCCCTTGGGCTCTAGTTTGGCTGAAATATGGGCCCCTGTGTGGGGAGATAAACTGGGTAACGTCTCTCTGCTCCCCCAAACCCCCCAGTCTGTACCCCAACAGCTGGTACCTAATAGGTATGGGCAGCCTATACTGGTAAATGCCACTATTTATTGGGCTGGGGGGTAGGAGTCAGTAAAAAAGAGCAACTGAAAGAGTTAATTATGGATCAGCTGGAAAGGACTGGGGGTGGGGCTATTGATTTATTGGGGGAGGAGCCAGAGCTGGACCCTTTTGGAAATCCAATATAAGCTCATAGAAGGGAACTTGTAAATGATTTGATGTTCTTCCTTTTATGGCAAAAGTGGAGTGTGGTTGCCATGCTGGGTCCCTAGCAACGCAGTGTTCCCCTGCTCAGAGCTGCAACAGTAACAATTATTTGGCTCAGGGTGACTGGGAGTTACTGGGAGTTACTGGGAGTCACGGAGTCTCCACTCATATTACTCTCAGCCCTCCAGGTATTAGGGACTACAGTTCCCAGCATGCTCTGTACTGCAACTCCCAGCATCCCCTGCAGTACAATGTCCTGCCCTCTCTAGCATACAACTCCCAGCATCCCCTGCAGTACAATTCCCTGCCCTCTCTAACATACAACTCCCAGCATCCCCTGCAGTACAATTCCCTGCCCTCTCTAGCATACAACTCCCAGCATTCCCTGCAGTACAATTCCCTGCCCTCTCTAGCATACAACTCCCAGCATCCCCTGCAGTACAATGTCCTGCCCTCTCTAGCATACAACTCCCAGCATCCCCTGCAGTACAATTCCCTGCCCTCTCTAGCATACAACTCCCAGCATCCCCTGCAGTACAATGTCCTGCCCTCTCTAGCATACAACTCCCAGCATCCCCTGCAGTACAATTCCCTGCCCTCTCTAGCATGCAACTCCCAGCATCCCCTGCAGTACAATGTCCTGCCCTCTCTAGCATACAACTCCCAGCATCCCCTGCAGTACAATGTCCTGCCCTCTCTAGCATACAACTCCCAGCATCCCCTGCAGTACAATTCCCTGCCCTCTCTAGCATACAACTCCCAGCATCCCCTGCA
Source organism: Xenopus tropicalis (assembly GCF_000004195.4). Taxonomy (NCBI): domain Eukaryota; kingdom Metazoa; phylum Chordata; class Amphibia; order Anura; family Pipidae; genus Xenopus; species Xenopus tropicalis. Next base: position 133,236,723 of record NC_030683.2, on the reverse strand, counting down.
GTACAATTCCCTGCCCTCTCTAGCATACAACTCCCAGCATCCCCTGCAGTACAATTCCCTGCCCTCTCTAGCATACAACTCCCAGCATCCCCTGCAGTACAATTCCCTGCCCTCTCTAGCATACAACTCCCAGCATCCCCTGCAGTACAATTTCCTGCCCTCTCTAGCATACAACTCCCAGCATTCCCTGCAGTACAATTTCCTGCCCTCTCTAGCATACAACTCCCAGCATTCCCTGCAGTACAATTTCCTGCCCTCTCTAGCATACAACTCCCAGCATTCCCTGCAGTACAATGTCCTGCCCTCTCTAGCATACAACTCCCAGCATTCCCTGCAGTACAATTTCCTGCCCTCTCTAGCATACAACTCCCAGCATTCCCTGCAGTACAATTCCCTGCCCTCTCTAGCATACAACTCCCAGCATTCCCTGCAGTACAATTCCCTGCCCTCTCTAGCATACAACTCCCAGCATTCCCTGCAGTACAATTTCCTGCTCTCTCTAGCATACAACTCCCAGCATCCCCTGCAGTACAATTTCCTGCCCTCTCTAGCATACAACTCCCAGCATTCCCGGCAGTACAATTCCCTGCCCTCTCTAGCATACAACTCCCAGCATCCCCTGCAGTACAATTCCCTATTTGGCCAATCAGTGAGCGAATTTACATCCGTAAAGGTCACAGCGCAGGGGGGGGAGGGGCGCTACCAGCTGATGGGAATGAGCCAATCACAAGCCAGCGAGTTCCGTTTACTCCCAGACATGACAGAATGTATCACCCCCTCCCCCAACCCAGGGCTCCGCTCAGCACAATGGTGCCCCCTACTGGCACTTAGGGGTAACGCTCCCTCAGCCCTACTTACCCCCCCTCATTTAACCCTTACATACCATCTCTGGAGGCATTAACCCCTTACACACACCCACTCTAGGCTCATTAACCCTTACACACACCTGCTCTAGGCTCATTAACCCTTACACACACCTGCTCTAGGCTCATTAACCCTTACACACACCTGCTCTAGGCTCATTAACCCCTTACACACACCTGCTCTAGGCTCATTAACCCCTTACACACACCTGCTCTAGGCTCATTAACCCTTACACACACCTGCTCTAGGCTCATTAACCCTTACACACACCTGCTCTAGGCTCATTAATCCCTTACACACACCTGCTCTAGGCTCATTAACCCTTACACACACCTGCTCTAGGCTCATTAACCCTTACACACACCTGCTCTAGGCTCATTAACCCTTACACACACCTGCTCTAGGCTCATTAACCCTTACACACACCTGCTCTAGGCACATTAACCCTTACACACACCTGCTCTAGGCTCAATTAACCTTACACACACCTGCTCTAGGCTCATTAACCCTTACACACACCTGCTCTAGGCTCATTAACCCTTACACACACCTGCTCTAGGCACATTAACCCTTAACAACACACCTGCTCTAGGCTCATTAACCCTTACACACACCGCTGCTCTAGGCTCATTAACCCTTACACACACCTGCTCTAGGCTCATTAACCCTTACACACACCTGCTCTAGGCTCATTAACCCTTACACACACCTGCTCTAGGCTCATTAACCCTTACACACACCTGCTCTGCACATTAACCCTTACACACACCTGCTCTAGGCTCATTAACCCTTACACACACCTGCTCCTAGCTCATTAAACCCCTTACACACACCTGCTCTAGGCTCATTAACCCTTACACACACCTGCTTCTACTAGGCTCATTAACCCTTACACACACCTGCTCTAGGCTCATTAACCCTTACACACACCTGCTCTAGGCTCATTAACCCTTACAACAACACTGCTCTAGGCTCATTACACCCTTACACACACCTGCTCTAGGCTCATTAACCCCTTACACACACCTGCTCTAGGCTCATTAACCCTTACACACACCTGCTCTAGGCTCATTAACCCTTACACACACCTGCTCTAGGCTCATTAATCCCCTTACACACACCTGCTCTAGGCTCATTAACCCTTACACACACCTGCTCTAGGCTCATTAACCCTTACACACACCTGCTCTAGGCTCATTAACCCTTACACACACCTGCTCTAGGCTCATTAACCCTTACACACACCTGCTCTCTAAGGCACATTAACCCTTACACACAACCTGCTCTAGGCTCATTAAACCCTTACACACACCTGCTCTAGGCTCATTAACCCTTACACACACCTGCTCTAGGCTCATTAACCCTTACACACACCTGCTCTAGGCTCATTAACCCTTACACACACCTGCTCTAGGCTTCATTAAACCCTTACACACACCTGCTCTAGGCTCATTAACCCTTACACACACCTGCTCTATGCTCATTAAATCTTACACACACCTGCTCTAGGCTCATTAACCTTACAAAACACAC
>NC_030683.2:133193000-133233326 GCF_000004195.4 Xenopus tropicalis | reverse complement strand
TATCTGTCTGTCTGTACCCCCTATCTGCCTGTCTGTACTCCCCTATCTGCCTGTCTGTACCCCCTATCTGTCTGTCTGTACCCCCTATCTGCCTGTCTGTACCCCCTATCTGCCTGTCTGTACCCCCTATCTGTCTGTCTGTACCCCCTATCTGTCTGTCTGTACCCCCTATCTGCCTGTCTGTACCCCCTATTCTTCCTGTCTGTACCCCTATCTCCTTCTGTACCCCCTATCTTCCTGTCTGTACCCCTATCTGTCTGTCTGTACCCCGCTATCTTCCTGTCTGTACCCCCTATCTTCCTGTCTGTACCCCCTATCTGCCTGTCTGTACCCCCTATCTGGTCTGTCTGTACCCCTATCTGCCTGTCTTACCCCCATATCTGTCTGTCTGTACCCCCTATCTGCTCTGGTCTGTACCCCCTATCTGCCTGTCTGTACCCCCTATCTTCCTGTCTGTTACCCCCTATCTGTCTGTCTTGTACCCCCTATCTTCCTGTCTGTACCCCCTATCTGCCTGTCTGTACCCCCTATCTTCCTGTCTGTACCCCCTATCTTCCTGTCTGTACCCCCCTATCTTCCTGTCTGTACCCCCTATCCTGCCTGTCTGTACCCCCTATCTTCCTGTCTGTACCCCCTACTTCCTGTCTGTACCCCCTATCTTCCTGTCTGTACCCCCTATCTGCCTGTCTGTACCCCCTATCTTCCTGTCTGTACCCCCTATCTGTCTGTCTGTACCCCTATCTTCCTGTCTGTACCCCCTATCTTCCTGTCTGTACCCCCTATCTGCCTGTCTGTACCCCCTATCTTCCTGTCTGTACCCCCTATCTGCCTGTCTGTACCCCCTATCTGCCTGTCTGTACCCCCTATCTGTCTGTCTGTACCCATCTTCTGCCTGTCTGTACCCCCTATCTGCCTGTCTGTACCCCCTATCTGTCTGTCTGTACCCCCTATTCTTCCTGTCTGTACCCCTATCTGCCTGTCTGTACCCCCTATCTTCCGTGTCTGTACCCCCTATCTTCCTGTCTGTACCCCTATCTGCCTGTCTGTACCCCTATCTTCCTGTCTGTACCCCTATCTGTCTGTCTTACCCCCTATCTTCCTGTCTGTACCCCCTATCTTCCTGTCTGTACCCCATCTGCCTGTCTGTACCCCTATCTTCCTGTCTGTACCCCCTATCTGCCTGTCTGTACCCCCTATCTGCCTGTCTGTACCCCATCTGTCTGTCTGTACCCCCTATCTGTCTTCTGTTACCCCCCTATCTGCCTGTCTGTACCCCCTATCTGTCTGTCTGTACCCCCTATCTGTCCTGTCTGTACCCCCTATCTGCCTGTCTGTACCCCCTATCTTCCTGTCTGTACCCCTATTCTGTCTGTCTGTACCCCCTATCTGTCTGTCTGTACCCCCTTTCTGCCTGTCTGTACCCCCTATCTGTCTGTCTGTACCCCCTATCTGTCTGTCTGTACCCCCTATCTTCCTGTCTGTACCCCCTATCTTCCTGTCTGTACCCCCTATCTGCCTGTCTGTACCCCCTATCTGCCTGTCTGTACCCCCTATCTGCCTGTCTGTACCCCCTATCTGCCTGTCTGTACCCCCTATCTGCCTGTCTGTACCCCCTATCTTCCTGTCTGTACCCCCTATCTTCCTGTCTGTACCCCCTATCTGTCTGTCTGTACCCCCTATCTTCCTAGTCTGTACCCCTATCTTCCTGTCTGTACCCCTATCTTCCTGTCTGTACCCCCTATCTGCCTGTCTGTACCCCTATCTTCCTGTCTGTACCCCCTATCTGCCTGTCTGTACCCCCTATCTGCCTGTCTGTACCCCTATCTGTCTGTCTGTACCCCCTATCTTCCTGGTCTGTACCCCCTATCTTCCTGTCTGTACCCCTATCTCCTGTCTGTAACCCCCTATCTTCCTGTCTGTACCCCCTATCTGTCTGTCTGTACCCCCTTTCTGCCTGTCTGTACCCCCTATCTGCCTGTCTGACCCCTATCTTCCTGTCTGTACCCCCTATCTGCCTGTTCTGTACCCCCACTATCTGCCTGTCTGTACCCCCTATCTGCCTGTCTGTACCCCCTATCTGTCTGTCTGTACCCCTTTCTGCCTGTCTGTACCCCATATCTGCCTGTCTGTACCCCCTATCTTCCTGTCTGTACCCCCTATCTGCCTGTCTGTACCCCCTATCTGCCTGTCTGTACCCCCTATTCTGTCTGTCTGATACCCCCTATCTGTCTGTCTGTACCCCCTATCTTCCTGTCTGTACCCCCTATCTTCCTGTCTGTACCCCCTATCTGCCTGTCTGTACCCCCTATCTGCCTGTCTGTACCCTATCTGTCTGTTCTTGCTACCCCCTATCTTCCCTTTGTCTGTACCCCCTATCTTCCTGTCTGTACCCCCTATCTGTCTGTCTGTACCCCCTATCTGCCTGTCTGTACCCCCTATCTGTCTGTCTGTACCCCCTATCTGTCTGTCTGTACCCCCTATCTGCCTGTCTGTACCCCCTATCTTCCTGTCTGTACCCCCTATCTGTCTGTCTGTACCCCCTATCTGTCTGTCTGTACCCCACCTTTCTGCCTGTCTGTACCCCCTATCTGCCTGTCTGTACCCCCTATTCTTCCTGTCTGTACCCCTATCTTCCTGTCTGTACCCCCTATCTTCCTGTCTGTACCCCCTATCTTCCTGTCTGTACCCCCTATCTTCCTGTCTGTACCCCTATCTGCCTGTCTGTACCCCCTATCTGTCTGTCTGTACCCCCTATCTTCCTGTCTGTACCCCCTATCTTCCTGTCTGTACCCCCTATCTGTCTGTCTGTACCCCCTATCTGTCGTCTGTACCCCCTATCTGTCTGTCTGTACCCCCTATCTGCCTGTCTGTACCCCCTATCTGCCTGTCTGTACCCCATTTCTGCCTGTCTGTACCCCCCCTCCCTACACGCACCCACATTTCATTCCCCCATTCTGCCCCATCCCTATTATGTATTTGTACTGCCCCGCCCATTCCTGCGGGGGGGGGGGCAGTGTCACCTAAGGGGGGGCAGGATAGAGGAAGGGCAGGTAGAAGGAAATGGGGGTTCTTATTGGCCCTTAGTTATTGGGGTTCAGGCAGTCAGGGCCCCGGTACCGTCATTGCATCAGCCCATGTGTCTGTAGCCCCGCCCCTACCTATCTGCCCCCCACTGGGGCCACTCACCTGGCTGGGGCGGTGGAACCGGCTCTGGGAGAACATACAGGGCTCATATATCAGCACAGGGCAAGTTTGTCCCAGGGCAGTAACCCATAGCAACCACTTACCCCCATTATCTCCTCTCTAACAACCTGTCACTAACAATATCTCTCTTACCCCCTCATATACCTACCCCTCATATACCTACCCCCTGATATACCTACCCCTCATGTACCTACCCCCTGATATACCTACCCCCTCATGTACCCACCCCCTCGTGTACCTACCCCCTCATATACCTACCCCTCATATACCTGCCCCTCATGTACCTACCCCCTCGTGTACCTACCCCCTCATGTACCTACCCCCTCAAATACCTACCCCCTCATGTACCTACCCCCTCGTGTACCTACCCTCATGATGAACACTACACCCTTCATGTACCTACCCCCTCACTGTACCTACCCCTCATGTACCCACCCCTCGTGTACCTACCCCTCATATACCTACCCCTCATATACCTGCCCTCATGTACCTACCCCCTCATGTACCTACCCCCCTCATGTACCTTTACCCCCTCGTGTACCTACCCCCCACCTATACCTACCCCCTCATATACCTACCCCTCATATACCTACCCCCTTTCATATACCTTACCCCTCATATACCTACCCACTCATGTACCTACCCCCTCATATACCTATCCCCTCATGTACCTACCCCCTCATGTACCTACCCCCTCATAATACCTACCCCCTGATATACCTACCCCCATATACCTACCCCCCATATACCTACCCCCTCATTATACCACCCCCCTCATATACCTACCCCCTCATATACCTACCCCTCATATACCTACCCCTCATATACCTTACCCCTCATATACCTACCCACTCATGTACCTACCCCCTCATATACCTATCCCCTCATGTACCTACCCCCTCATGTACCTACCCCCTCATATACCTACCCCTCATATACACTTAACCCCCTCATGTACCTACCCCCTCATGTACCTACCCCCTCATGTACCTACCCCCCTCATGTACCTACCCCCTCATATACCTACCCCTCATATACCTACCCCCTCATGTACCTTAACCCCCTCATGTACCTACCCCCTCATGTACCTACCCCCTCATATACCTACCCCTCATATACCTAACCCCCTCATGTACCTACCCCTCATATACCTACCCCCTCATGTACCTACCCCCTCATGTACCTACCCCCTCATATACCTACCCCTCAATATACCTACCCCCTCATGTACCTACCCCTCATATACCTACACCCCTCATGTACCTACCCCCTCATATACCTACCCCTCATATACCTACCCCTCATATACCTACCCCCTCATATACTTGCCCCTCATATACCTATCCCTCATGTACCTACCCCCTCATGTACCTACCCCCTCATATACCTAGCCCCCTCATATACCTACCCCTCATATACCTACCCCCTCATATACCTACCCCTCATATACCTACCCCCTCATGTACCTACCCCCTCATGTACCTACCCCCTCATGTACCTACCCCTTCATATACCTACCCCTCATATACCTACCCCCTCATATACCTACCCCTCATATACCTACCCCTCATATACCTACCCCTGAAAAAACTTCTCCCTTGATATACCTACCCCTCATATTCCTACCCCCTCATTTACCTACCCTCATATACCTACCCCTCATATACCTACCCCCTGAAAAACTTATCCCTTGATATACCTACCCCTCATATTCCTACCCCATTTTACCTACCCCTCATATACCTACCCCCTGATATACCTACCCCTCATATACCTACCCCTATATACCTACCCCTGATATACCTACCCCTCATATACCTACCCCGCTCATTTACCTACCCCTCATATACCTACCCCCTGATATACCTACCCCTCATATACCTACCCCCTGATATACCTACCCCTCATACCACCCTCATATACCTACCCCTCATATACCTACCCCCTTCATATACCTACCCCCGATATACCTACCCCTCATATACCTACCCCCTCATATACCTACCCCCCTCATATACCTACCCCCTCATATACCTATCCCCTGAAAAACTTCCCCCTTGATATACCTACCCCCTCATATACCTACCCCTGATATACCTACCCCTCATATACCTACCCCTCATATACCTATCCCCTGAAAAACTTCCCCCTTGATATACCTACCCCCTCATATACCTACCCCTGATATTACCACCCCCTCATATACCTACCCCCTCATGTACCTACCCCTCAATATACCTACCCCTCATATACCTACCCCTCTCATATACCTACCCCCTCATATGCCTACCCACTCATGTACCTACCCCCTCATATACCTACCCCCCATATACCTACCTCCTTATATACCTACCCCTCATATACCTACCCCCTCATATACCTACCCCTCATATACCTACCCCTCATAACCTACCCCCTCATTTACCTACCCCTCATATACCTACCCCCTGATATACCTACCCCTCATATACCTACCCCACTGATATACCTGACCCCTCATATACCTACCCCTCATATACCTACCCCTGATATACCTACCCCTCATATACCTACCCCCATATACCTACCCCCTCATATACCTACCCCCTCATATACCTACCCCTCATATACCTACCCCTCATATACCTACCCTCATTTACCTACCCCTCATATACCTACCCCTCATACCACCCTCATATACCTACCCCCTGATATACCTACCCCTCATATACCTACCCCCTGATATACCTACCCCTCATATACCTACCCCTCATATACCTACCCCCTGATATACCTACCCCTCATATACCTACCCCCTCATATACCTACCCCTCATATACCTACCCCCTCATATACCTACCCCCTCATATACCTACCCCCTCATATACCTACCCCTCATATACCTACCCCCTCATATACCTACCCCGCTCATATACCTAACCCCCTCATATACCTATCCCCTGAAAAACTTCCCCCTGGATATACCTACCCCTCATAAACCTACCCCTGATATACCTACCCCTCATATACCTACCCCCTCATGTACCTACCCCTCATATACCTACCCCTCATATACCTACCCCCTCATATACCTACCCCCTCATATACCTATCCCCTGAAAAACTTCCCCCTTGATATACCTACCCCCTCATAAACCTACCCCTTCGATATACCTACCCCTCATATACCTAACCCCCTCATGTACCTACCCCTCATATACCTACCCCTCATTTACCCTACCCCCTCATATGCCTACCCACTCATGTACCTACCCCCTCATATACCTACCCCCTCATATACCTACCCCCATATACCTACCTCCTTATATACCTACCCCTCATATACCTACCCCTCATATACCTACCCCTCATATACCTACCCCCTCATATACCTACCCCCTCATAATTTACCTACCCCCCATATACCTACCTCCTTATATACCTACCCCTCATATACCTACCCCTCATATACCTACCCCATCTCATATACCTACCCCCTCATATGCCTACCCACTCATGTACCTACCCCCTCATATACCTACCCCCTCATATACCTACCCCCCAATACCTACCTCCTTATATACCTACCCCTCATATACCTACCCCCTCATGTACCTACCCCATATGTACCTACCCATCCCCTCATGTACCCCCCTCCCCCCAGATATACTTACCCCTCCTAACCCACCACCACAAGAGGCCCGCTAGCAGCTGCCCCCAATTACCTCCCATGTAGGGCAAATGCTGTAACCCACCCTGCTGCCATTAGGGTGCCCGGGGGGCAGAGCTCACAGCGCGGGGGAGGGGATGGGGCACATTTACCAATCAATGCAGAGGGCACAGCCATGGCCAAAGGCAATGTTACCCCCCCTACTAAAGGCCAACTGTGCCCATGCAGCAAGGGGCGGGGCTGATAGGGGCGGGGCAAGTCTGGCTCCATCTGTGGGTAAATTAATCACAATCAATTCCAATTTCATTAAGTGCAATATCATTGTAACGAGCAGCTCAGCGAGCCCAGACCCCCCCCCGGGCCCCCCCAAACCTTGGCATATGGGTGCATCTCACTCGCCTTGTCATTGGCTTGGCATGAAAAATGCCACTCAGTGCCCAGTGACTCAGCGCCGCCCAAGGGAACAACTGCCCCCCCCCCCCGCTGGGCTACAGGGCAACTGCGCCTCCCCCCCCAGTAGTGCTGCCAGCCATGGTGCCAGGGGAAGGTGGGCACTTGCATCCTGTGTGGGGTCTTGGGGGGGTTGTTACCAGCGGGGGGGAGTCTGGGTATTCACACTTGTAACTGCCCCCCATACTTATCTACCTCTATAATTAAAGGGCACACATGGAGTTATAAAGTGCCCCTTTAGTGCTGCCCCATAGTGCCCCTGTCTGTGGCTGGTGGGTGTGGCCTAATGGTTAGTAAGATGGCAGCTTACCCCTGTGAGCACTATACCCCTAGGCTGCCCAACCTGGCCAACTCCATGGGTAAGGGGCAACCCCCCGTGCAATATGGCTGCTGTGCCCAGTACTATTGCCCCCTAGGGTGAATGGATAGTGCGGCTATGGGGGCAATAAAGCAGATTTCATAAGCGCCTTTACAAGCATTACTTTCCCTTTAACCACAGGAAGTGGCTTAGCTCCAGCAGGAAGTGGAGCAACAGGAAGTGGAGCAACAGGAAGTGGAGCAACAGGAAGTGGCTTAGCACCAGCAGGAAGTGGCTTGGATCAGGAAGTTGAACCCAAAGGGGTGCACTGTCCCATTCCCATTGCATAACTGGACATTGAGGTAAGTTAGGCCCCTCCCTGTGTGGCTCTGGGGGTTCCCACACACATTTGGGGTTCAGCAGGAAGGGGTTATGCATTAAAGCAGCAGGGTGCCCCACATCCCTTTAATCCCAGCCCTGGGCCGTACCGGTATCCAAGCAGCCCTGGGCCGTACCGGTATCCAAGCAGCCCTGGGCCGTACCGGTATCCAAGCAGCCCTGCAGCCCTGGGCCGTACCGGTATCCAAGCAGCCATGCAGCCCTGGGCCGTACCGGTATCCAAGCAGCCATGCAGCCCTGGGCCGTACCGATATCCAAGCAGCCATGCAGCCCTGGGCCGTACCGGTATCCAAGCAGCCCTGCAGCCCTAGGCCGTACCGGTATCCAAGCAGCCATGCAGCCCTGGGCCGTACCGGTATCCAAGCAGCCCTGGGCCGTACCGGTATCCAAGCAGCCATGCAGCCCTGGGCCGTACCGGTATCCAAGCAGCCATGCAGCCCTGGGCGCGTACCGGTATCCAAGCAGCCCTGCAGCCCTGGGCCGTACCGGTATCCAAGCAGCCCTGCAGCCCTGGGCCGTACCGGTATCCAAGCAGCCCTGCAGCCCTGGGCCGTACCGGTATCCAAGCAGCCATGCAGCCCTGGGCCGTACCGGTATCCAAGCAGCCATGCAGCCCTGGGCCGTACCGGTATCCAAGCAGCCATGCAGCCCTGGGCCGTACCGGTATCCAAGCAGCCATGCAGCCCTGGGCCGTACCGGTATCCAAGCAGCCCTGCAGCCCTGGGCCGTACCGGTATCCAAGCAGCCATGCAGCCATGCAGCCCTGGGCCGTACCGGTATCCAAGCAGCCCTGCAGCCCTGGGCCGTACCGGTATCCAAGCAGCCCTGCAGCCCTGGGCCGTACCGGTATCCAAGCAGCCCTGCAGCCCTGGGCCGTACCGGTATCCAAGCAGCCCTGCAGCCCTGGGCCGTACCGGTATCCAAGCAGCCCTGCAGCCCTGGGCCGTACCGGTATCCAAGCAGCCCTGCAGCCCTGGGCCGTACCGGTATCCAAGCAGCCCTGCAGCGTTCAGCTGAGACTCTTGTGGCTGGCAAATCCCTTTAATTAATTAATTAGCGGTCAGTTCCAATGGGTGGCACGGGGGTTGGCACGGTTACCTTGCCCCGGGGGCCAATCGGGCAGCACTCATTGTATTGGGTATAAACTGCATCAGCTGCAGTGGGCGGAGCCCAATTATAGGCCCTTATTGCCCTGATTTTCTATTTCTGTTCCAGCCCAGGGGGTCTCTGTATGTTCCCCCAGCACCCCAGAATCATACAGTTGGGGTACTTGGCTCTGGGTGCAAATGTGATAGGGATGTTTGATTGTAAGCTCTGTTGGTGCAGTCATGTGGGAGGGGCTGCCATGTTGTTTCTGGCTGAGGGCACAGACTAAATGGTGCCCAGGGTGTAGTTGCCCGGTTGGCACTACTGTATCTGAGCCTTTATGTGTTTGCCCCCCCCCCAGGGCCGGGAATGGATCTGTCCTGTAGGAAACGTTCCTGCACCACCTCCCCCCCCCCATCGAGGTGACGGTAAAGAGGTGCTTCTCCTGCCCCGAGACCACCCAGCCCCTCGTGCCCCTGCGCCCAATCAGGCCGCTGGCCGGGCTCTTCTACTCCAGGAAGTCCCTGAAGCGCCTGGGGGGGGGCAAGTGGCGCTCGTACGAGGACGTGCAACTGCAGCTTCACACTTCCCACGTGTCTGAGCGGAGAGAGGGTAAGTGTAGCCCCCCGGGGTAAGAGCCTTGTGTGTGGGGGGTGGATGTGTAGCCCCCCGGGGTAAGAGCCTTGTGTGTGGGGGGTGGATGTGTAGCCCCCCGGGGTAAGAGCCTTGTGTGTGGGGGGTGGATGTGTAGCCCCCCGGGGTAAGAGCCTTGTGTGTGGGGGGGTGGATGTGTAGCCCCCGGGGTAAGAGCCTTGTGTGTGGGGGGTGGATGTGTAGGCCCCCGGGGTAAGAGCCTTGTGTGTGGGGGGTGGATGTGTAGCCCCCCGGGGTAAGAGCCTTGTGTGTGGGGGGTGGATGTGTAGCCCCCCGGGGTAAGAGCCTTGTGTGTGGGGGGTGGATGTGTAGCCCCCCGGGGTAAGAGCCTTGTGTGTGGGGGGAATATGTGTAGCCCCCCGGGGTAAGAGCCTTGTGTGTGGGGGGTGTATGTGTAAGCCCCCGGGGTAAGAGCCTTGTGTGTGGGGGGTGTATGTGTATGTGTAGCCCCCGGGGTAAGTTGCCTGAGGTGGGGGGGGGGGCTGCTGGGGGTCACTGGGTGTAACATTGGCACTGTGTGTTATGGGTTAGTAAATACAACTTGCCCCTCTGTGCCCGTACCCCCCCCCCCCCTGACCCTGTGGCACCTTTTGTTTTCCAGAAAGAGACCCCCCCGGCGCCGTGTTCTTCTCCAACCCTCTGTACCAGCCCCCCGAGAGCAGGGCGCCCCCCCCGGATCCATCAGCACCGGCCTTAGGGGCGACCCTCACAGCTCCGCCCTCTGCCCCCTTCCTGTGTCCTGCCCCAGCAACTACCCCAGCAACTACCCCAGCAACTACCCCAGCGGAGAAGGAAGAGCCCTCAGAACCAGGGTATTGCTAGTAACTTAGTAACATTGCAACTCCGTAACTTACTAACTCAGTAACGTAGTAACAGCTTAGTAACATAGCAACTCCGTAACTTACTAACTCCGTAACGTAGTAACAGCTTAGTAACATAGCAACTCCGTAACTTACTAACTCCGTAACGTAGTAACAGCTTAGTAACATAGCAACTCCGTAACTTACTAACTCCGTAACGTAGTAACAGCTTAGTAACATAGCAACTCCGTAACTTACTAACTCAGTAACGTAGTAACAGCTTAGTAACATAGCAACTCCGTAACTTACTAACTCAGTAACATAGTAACAGCTTAGTAACATAGCAACTCCGTAACTTACTAACTCAGTAACATAGTAACAGCTTAGTAACATAGCAACTCCGTAACTTACTAACTCAGTAACATAGTAACAGCTTAGGTAACATAGCAACTCCGTAACTTACTAACTCAGTAACATAGTAACAGCTTAGTAACATAGCAACTCCGTAACTTTTACTAACTCCGTAACGTAGTAACAGCTTAGTAACATAGCAACTCCGTAACTTACTAACTCAGTAACATAGTAACAGCTTAGTAACATAGCACTCCGTAACTTACTAACTCAGTAACATAGTAACAGCTTAGTAACATAGCAACTCCGTAACTTACTAACTCCGTAACATAGTAACAGCTTAGTAACATAGCAACTCCGTAACTTACTAACTCCGTAACATAGTAACAGCTTAGTAACATAGCAACTCCGTAACTTACTAACTCCGTAACGTAGTAACAGCTTAGTAACATAGCAACTCTGTAACTTACTAACTCAGTAACGTAGTAACAGCTTAGTAACATAGCAACTCCGTAACTTACTAACTCAGTAACGTAGTAACAGCTTAGTAACATAGCAACTCCGTAACTTACTAACTCAGTAACGTAGTAACAGCTTAGTAACATAGCAACTCCGTAACTTACTAACTCAGTAACGTAGTAAGCAGCTTAGTAACATAGCAACTCCGTAACTTACTAACTCATAACATAGTAACAGCTTAGTAACATAGCAACTCCGTAACTTACTAACTCCGTAACGTAGTAACAGCTTAGTAACATAGCGGCTCCGTAACTTACTAACTCAGTAACGTAGTAACAGCTTAGTAACATAGCGACTCCGTAACTTACTAACTCAGTAACGTAGTAACAGCTTAGTAACATAGCAACTCCGTAACTTACTAACTCAGTAACGTAGTAACAGCTTAGTAACATAGCAACTCCGTAACTTACTAACTCAGTAACGTAGTAACAGCTTAGTAACATAGCAACTCCGTAACTTACTAACTCAGTAACGTAGTAACAGCTTAGTAACATAGCAACTCCGTAACTTACTAACTCAGTAACGTAGTAACAGCTTAGTAACATAGCAACTCCGTAACTTACTAACTCAGTAACGTAGTAACAGCTTAGTAACATAGCAACTCCGTAACTTACTAACTCAGTAACGTAGTAACAGCTTAGTAACATAGCAACTCCGTAACTTACTAACTCAGTAACGTAGTAACAGCTTAGTAACATAGCAACTCCGTAACTTACTAACTCAGTAACGTAGTAACAGCTTAGTAACATAGCAACTCCGTAACTTACTAACTCAGTAACGTAGTAACAGCTTAGTAACATAGCAACTCCGTAACTTACTAACTCAGTAACGTAGTAACAGCTTAGTAACATAGCAACTCCGTAACTTACTAACTCAGTAACGTAGTAACAGCTTAGTAACATAGCAACTCCGTAACTTACTAACTCAGTAACGTAGTAACAGCTTAGTAACATAGCAACTCCGTAACTTACTAACTCAGTAACGTAGTAACAGCTTAGTAACATAGCAACTCCGTAACTTGCTAACTCAGTAACGTAGTAACAGCTTAGTAACATAGCAACTCCGTAACTTACTAACTCAGTAACGTAGTAACAGCTTAGTAACATAGCAACTCCGTAACTTACTAACTCAGTAACGTAGTAACAGCTTAGTAACATAGCAACTCCGTAACTTACTAACTCAGTAACGTAGTAACATAGCAACTCCGTAACTTACTAACTCAGTAACGTAGTAACAGCTTAGTAACATAGCAACTCCGTAACTTACTAACTCAGTAACATAGTAACAGCTTAGTAACATAGCAACTCCGTAACTTACTAACTCAGTAACATAGTAACAGCTTAGTAACATAGCAACTCCGTAACTTACTAACTCAGTAACATAGTAACAGCTTAGTAACATAGCAACTCCGTAACTTACTAACTCCGTAACATAGTAACAGCTTAGTAACATAGCAACTCCGTAACTTACTAACTCCGTAACATAGTAACAGCTTAGTAACATAGCAACTCCGTAACTTACTAACTCAGTAACGTAGTAACAGCTTAGTAACATAGCAACTCCGTAACTTACTAACTCAGTAACGTAGTAACAGCTTAGTAACATAGCAACTGCCGTAACTTACTAATCAGTAACGTAGTAACAGCTTAGTAACATAGCAACTCCGTAACTTACTAACTCAGTAACGTAGTAACAGCTTAGTAACATAGCAACTCCGTAACTTACTAACTCAGTAACGTAGTAACAGCTTAGTAACATAGCAACTCCGTAACTTACTAACTCAGTAACGTAGTAACAGCTTAGTAACAGTAGCAACTCCGTAACTTACTAACTCAGTAACGTAGTAACATAGCAACTCCGTAACTTACTAACTCAGTAACGTAGTAACAGCTTAGTAACATAGCAACTCCGTAACTTACTAACTCAGTAACATAGTACAGCTTAGTAACATAGCAACTCCGTAACTTACTAACTCAGTAACATAGTAACAGCTTAGTAACATAGCAACTCCGTAACTTACTAACTCAGTAACATAGTAACAGCTTAGTAACATAGCAACTCCGTACTTACTAACTCCGTAACATAGTAACAGCTTAGTAACATAGCAACTCCGTAACTTACTAACTCCGTAACATAGTAACAGCTTAGTAACATAGCAACTCCGTAACTTACTAACTCCGTAACATAGTAACAGCTTAGTAACATAGCAACTCCGTAACTTACTAACTCAGTAACGTAGTAACAGCTTTAGTAACATAGCAACTCCGTAACTTACTAACTCCGTAACATAGTAACAGCTTAGTAACATAGCAACTCCGTAACTTACTAACTCAGTAACATAGTAACAGCTTAGTAACATAGCAACTCCGTAACTTACTAACTCAGTAACATAGTAACAGCTTAGTAACATAGCAACTCCGTAACTTACTAACTCAGTAACATAGTAACAGCTTAGTAACATAGCAACTCCGTAACTTACTAACTCAGTAACATAGTAACAGCTTAGTAACATAGCAACTCCGTAACTTACTAACTCAGTAACATAGTAACAGCTTAGTAACATAGCAACTCCGTAACTTACTAACTCAGTAACGTAGTAACAGCTTAGTAACATAGCAACTCCGTAACTTACTAACTCAGTAACGTAGTAACAGCTTAGTAACATAGCAACTCCGTAACTTACTAACTCAGTAACGTAGTAACAGCTTAGTAACATAGCAACTCCGTAACTTACTAACTCAGTAACGTAGTAACAGCTTAGTAACATAGCAACTCCGTAACTTACTAACTCAGTAACGTAGTAACATAGCAACTCCGTAACTTACTAACTCAGTAACGTAGTAACAGCTTAGTAACATAGCAACTCCGTAACTTACTAACTCAGTAACATAGTAACAGCTTAGTAACATAGCAACTCCGTAACTTACTAACTCAGTAACGTAGTAACAGCTTAGTAACATAGCAACTCCGTAACTTACTAACTCCGTAACATAGTAACAGCTTAGTAACATAGCAACTCCGTAACTTACTAACTCAGTAACATAGTAACAGCTTAGTAACATAGCAACTCCGTAACTTACTAACTCAGTAACATAGTAACAGCTTAGTAACATAGCAACTCCGTAACTTACTAACTCAGTAACATAGTAACAGCTTAGTAACATAGCAACTCCGTAACTTACTAACTCAGTAACATAGTAACAGCTTAGTAACATAGCAACTCCGTAACTTACTAACTCAGTAACATAGTAACAGCTTAGTAACATAGCAACTCCGTAACTTACTAACTCAGTAACGTAGTAACATAGCAACTCCGTAACTTACTAACGTCAGTAACGTAGTAACAGCTTAGTAACATAGCAACTCCGTAACTTACTAACTAGTAACATAGTAACAGCTTAGTAACATAGCAACTCCGTAACTTACTAACTCAGTAACATAGTAACAGCTTAGTAACATAGCAACTCCGTAACTTACTAACTCAGTAACATAGTAACAGCTTAGTAACATAGCAACTCCGTAACTTACTAACTCCGTAACATAGTAACAGCTTAGTAACATAGCAACTCCGTAACTTACTAACTCCGTAACATAGTAACAGCTTAGTAACATAGCAACTCCGTAACTTACTAACTCCGTAACATAGTAACAGCTTAGTAAATAGCAACTCCGTAACTTACTAACTCAGTAACGTAGTAACAGCTTAGTAACATAGCAACTCCGTAACTTACTAACTCCGTAACATAGTAACAGCTTAGTAACATAGCAACTCCGTAACTTACTAACTCAGTAACGTAGTAACAGCTTAGTAACATAGCAACTCCGTAACTTACTAACTCAGTAACGTAGTAACAGCTTAGTAACATAGCAACTCCGTAACTTACTAACTCAGTAACATAGTAACAGCTTAGTAACATAGCAACTCCGGTACTTACTAACTCAGTAACATAGTAACAGCTTAGTAACATAGCAACTCCGTAACTTTACTAACTCAGTAACGTAGTAACAGCTTAGTAACATAGCAACTCCGTAACTTACTAACTCAGTAACGTAGTAACAGCTTAGTAACATAGCAACTCCGTAACTTACTAACTCAGTAACGTAGTAACAGCTTAGTAACATAGCAACTCCGTAACTTACTAACTCAGTAACATAGTAACAGCTTAGTAACATAGCAACTCCGTAACTTACTAACTCAGTAACATAGTAACAGCTTAGTTACATAGCAACTCCGTAACTTACTAACTCAGTAACATAGTAACAGCTTAGTAACATAGCAACTCCGTAACTTACTAACTCAGTAACATAGTACAGCTTAGTAACATAGCAACTCCGTAACTTACTAACTCAGTAACATAGTAACAGCTTAGTAACATAGCAACTCCGTAACTTACTAACTCAGTAACGTAGTAACAGCTTAGTAACATAGCAACTGCGTAACTTACTAACTCAGTAACGTAGTAAAGCTTAGTAACATAGCAACTCCGTAACTTACTAACTCAGTAACATAGTAACGCTTAGTAACATAGCAACTCCGTAACTTACTAACTCAGTAACATAGTAACGCTTAGTAACATAGCAACTCCGTAACTTACTAACTCAGTAACGTAGTAACAGCTTAGTAACATAAGCAACTCCGTAACTTACTAACTCAGTAACGTAGTAACAGCTTAGTAACATAGCAACTCCGTAACTTACTAACTCAGTAACGTAGTAACAGCTTAGTAACATAGCAACTCCGTAACTTACTAACTCAGTAACATAGTAACAGCTTAGTAACATAGCAACTCCGTAACTTACTAACTCAGTAACATAGTAACAGCTTAGTAACATAGCAACTCCGTAACTTACTAACTCAGTAACATAGTAACAGCTTAGTAACATAGCAACTCCGTAACTTACTAACTCAGTAACATAGTAACAGCTTAGTAACATAGCAACTCCGTAACTTACTAACTCAGTAACGTAGTAACAGCTTAGTAACATAGCAACTCCGTAACTTACTAACTCAGTAACGTAGTAACAGCTTAGTAACATAGCAACTCCGTAACTTACTAACTCAGTAACATAGTAACAGCTTAGTAACATAGCAACTCCGTAACTTACTAACTCAGTAACATAGTAACAGCTTAGTAACATAGCAACTCCGTAACTTACTAACATAGTAACAGCTTAGTAACATAGCAACTCCGTAACTTACTAACTCAGTAACATAGTAACAGCTTAGTAACATAGCAACTCCGTAACTTACTAACTCAGTAACGTAGTAACAGCTTAGTAACATAGCAACTCCGTAACTTACTAACTCAGTAACGTAGTAACAGCTTAGTAACATAGCAACTCCGTAACTTACTAACTCAGTAACGTAGTAACAGCTTAGTAACATAGCAACTCCGTAACTTACTAACTCAGTAACATAGTAACAGCTTAGTAACATAGCAACTCCGTAACTTACTAACATAGTAACAGCTTAGTAACATAGCAACTCTGTAACTTACTAACTCCGTAACATAGTAACAGCTTAGTAACATAGCAACTCTGTAACTTACTAACTCAGTAACATAGTAACAGCTTAGTAACATAGCAACTCCGTAACTTACTAACATAGTAACAGCTTAGTAACATAGCAACTCTGTAACTTACTAACTCCGTAACATAGTAACAGCTTAGTAACATAGCAAAACTCTGTAAACTTACTAAACTCAGTACATTAGTAAACAGCTTAGTAACATAGCAACTCCGTAACTTACTAACATAGTAACAGCCTTAGTACATACGCAAGCTCTGTAACTTACTAACTCCGTAACATAGTTACAAGGCTTAGTAACATATGCAACTTCCGTAACTACTAAACTCAGATAACGTTAGTAACAGCTTAGTAACATAGCAACTCTGTAACTTACTAACTCAGTAACATAGTAACAGCTTAGTAACATAGCAACTCCGTAACTTACTAACTCAGTAACGTAGTAACAGCTTAGTAACATAGCAACTCCGTAACTTACTAACTCAGTAACGTAGTAACAGCTTAGTAACATAGCAACTCCGTAACTTACTAACTCCGTAACATAGGGATTTATGAGGCTGATCAAAACAATTGCCCCAATGGTCCGGCTCCCAATTGCCTCCTACCCCAGATAAGTGCCCCCTTCCCATAGTCCCTTGGTGCATTAAGGGTCCCTGTGTGAGAGGCCGGGGCCCAGATGTGTTTAACCCTTACAGTGCCAGACACATACTGCCCGGGAATGGCCCCGATACAGAGCCCCGAGGGGCCCCACTAACTTACCCCCAGTAGGGAATGTGCCCCACTCACTATTTACTATTAATAAAGTATTGGCTTTTAGATCCTGTGTAACTGACTGACCCCCCTCCTTTTATATTGCCCCAGCCCCCGATATTAACTGCCCAGTCATGTGACTCATTCAGTCCTGTTTCAGCAATGCAAATTACATCATTTCCCCCCCCCCCCAGTACCCCCAGCTCCTCCCACGTACCAACCAGACCCAGCTCCTCCCACGGTACCAACCAGTACCCCCAGCTCCTCCACGGTACCAACCAGTACCCCCAGCTCCTCCCACAGTACCAGCCAGTACCCCCAGCTCCTCCCACGGTAAGGACCCAGCCCAGTACCGCCCAGCTCCTCCCACGGTACCAACCAGTACCCCCAGCTCCTCCACGGTACCAGCCAGTACCCCCAGCTCCTCCCACGGTACCAGCCAGTACCCCCAGCTCCTCCCACGGTACCAACCAGTACCCCCAGCTCCTCCCACGGTACCAACCAGTACCCCCAGCTCCTCCCACGGTACTAACCAGTACCCCAGCAGCCCAGTACCCCAGCTCCTCCCACGGTACCAACCGTACCCCCAGCTCCTCCCACGGTACCAACCAGTACCCCCAGCTCCTCCCACGGTACCACCATACCCCCAGCTCCTCCCACGGTACCAACCAGTACCCCCAGCTCCTCCCACAGTACCAGCTCCTCCCACGGTACCAACCAGTACCCCCAGCTCCTCCACGGTACACCACCAGTACCCCCAGCTCCTCCCACGGTACCAACCAGTACCCAGCTCCTCCCACGGTACCAACCAGTACCCCCAGCTCCTCCCACGGTACCAACCAGTACCCCCACTCCTCCCACGGTACCAACCAGTACCCCCAGCTCCTCCCACGGTACCAGCCAGTACCCCCCCGGTACCAGCCAGTCCCCAGCTTCCCCACGGTACCAACCAGTACCCCCAGCTCCTCCCACGGTACCAACCAGTACCCCCAGCTCCTCCCACGGTACCAACCAGTACCCCCAGCTCCTCCCACGGTACCAACCAGTACCCCCAGCTCCTCCCACGGTACCAGCCAGTACCCCCCAGCTCCTCCCACGGTACCAACCAGTACCCCCAGCTCCTCCCACGGTACCAGCCTGTACCCCCAGCTCCTCCCACGGTACCAACCAGTACCCCCAGCTCCTCCCACGGTACCAGAAGATGTGCGGGTTAAATGGTGCAAAATCAAATCTCCCAGCACCCAGTCATAACCTCAGCTCTGCAAGGGATCCTGGGAGTTGCAGTTTCTGGAATGGATGGGCCTGGGGCACTAGTATAATATAAGGATGGTGGGAGTCTGTGGTGGCAGGAAGGTGAGGGGTAAGTGCTGAGGGGTAAGTCCTGAGGGGGTAGGTAAGTGCTGTGGGGCAAGTAAGTGCTGTGGGGTAAGTAAGTGCTGTGGGGTAAGTAAGTGCTGTGGGGTAAGTAAGTGCTGTGGGGGGGGTAAGTGCTGTGGGGGGGGTAAGTAAATGCTGTGGGGGGCTAAGTGCTGAGGGGTAAGTGCCGCGGGGGGGGTAAGTAAGTGCCGCGGGGGGGGTAAGTGCTGGGGGGTAAGTGCTGAGGGGTAAGTGCTGTGGGGTAAGTAAGTGCTGAGGGGTAAGTGCCGCGGGGGGGGTAAGTAAGTGCCGCGGGGGGGGTAAGTGCTGAGGGGTAAGTGCTGTGGGGTAAGTAAGTGCTGAGGGGTAAGTGCCGCGGGGGGGTAAGTGCTGAGGGGTAAGTGCCGCGGGGGGGTAAGTGCTGAGGGGTAAGTGCCGCGGGGGGGGTAAGTGCTGAGGGGTAAGTGCTGTGGGGTAAGTAAGTGCTGAGGGGTAAGTGCCGCGGGGGGGTAAGTGCTGAGGGGTAAGTGCCGCGGGGGGTAAGTGCTGAGGGGTAAGTGCCTTGTTCCATTCCAGGTTATTTGGAAGATTCCGGCACAAGGATCCCAGCAAGCGGCGCAGGAGAGAATCCAAGTTTGTACAAACACGTGAGTAACTCGGGGTTCACAGATGACCGGGGGGCCCTGGGGGGGGGGCACAGATGACCGGGGGGCCCTGGGGGGGGCACAGATGACCGGGGGGCCCTGGGGGGGGCACAGATGACCGGGGGGCCCTGGGGGGGGCACAGATGACCGGGGGGCCCTGGGAGGGGCACAGATGACCGGGGGGCCCTGGGAGGGGCACAGATGACCGGGGGGCCCTGGGGGGGCACAGATGAGCGGGGGGCCCTGGGGGGGGCACAGATGAGCGGGGGGCCCTGGGGGGGGCACAGATGACCGGGGGGCCCTGGGGGGGGCACAGATGACCGGGGGGCCCTGGGGGGGGCACAGATGACCGGGGGGCACAGATGAGCGGGGGGCCCTGGGGGGGGCACAGATGAGCGGGGGGCCCTGGAGGGGCACAGATGACCGGGGGGCCCTGGGAGGGGCACAGATGACCGGGGGCCCTGGGGGGGGCACAGATGACCGGGGGGCCCTGGGAGGGGCACAGATGACCGGGGGGCCCTGGGAGGGGCACAGATGACCGGGGGGCCCTGGGGGGGCACAGATGAGCGGGGGGCCCTGGGGGGGGCACAGATGAGCGGGGGGGCCCTGGGGGGGGCACAGATGACCGGGGGGCCCTGGGGGGGGCACAGATGACCGGGGGGCCCTGGGGGGGGCACAGATGACCGGGGGGCACAGATGACCGGGGGGCCCTGGGGGGGCACAGATGAGCGGGGGGCAGGGAAGTATCACCGGCTGCATAACTTTCTCTATCCCCATCTAGAGCCCCTGTACCAGGATTACTGGCGGCACCATGCCAAGGCCTATACCCACGGGCACGGCTCCACCCACGGGCACGGCTCCTTCTCTCTCGATTCCTCCCTGTCATTGGCCGGCCTCATCTCCTCATCCCTCGCCGGGGGGTCCCCACTCCCCATGAACCCCCAAGTCAACCCTTCCTCTCTGTGGCAAGAGCTCCCCGAAGTGAAGAAACAGAAGATTGTGGACAAAATGACCCCCCGTCAAAGGCAACTTCAGGAGGTACTGGGGGCAGCAAAGCATTGTAATGCCCCTCCCACTTATCTCTTAGGGGCAGTTATGGCCTCTACTGTAAATATCCGGGCTGCTCTCTTTCCCATGGTCAGACAGGAACCCCCCCCCCTGGGTAAGTGAATCCAATCTCCCCCCCAGTACTTACCCAGGTACAGAGCTCTGATTCTCTGTACTTCCTGCTCCTGGGCTGCTCTCTTTCCCATGGTCAGGCAGGAACCTCCCCCTGGGTAAGTGAATCCAATCTCCCCCCAGTACTTACCCAGGTACAGAGCTCTGATTCTCTGTACTTCCTGCTCCTGGGCTGCTCTCTTTCCCATGGTCCGACAGGAACCCCCCCCCCCCTGGGTAAGTGAATCCAATCCCCCCAGTACTTACCCAGGTACAGAGCTCTGATTCTCTGTACTTCCTGCTCCTGGGCTGCTCTCTTTCCCATGGTCAGGCAGGAACACCCCCCCCTGGGTAAGTGAATCCAATCTCCCCCCAGTACTTACCCAGGTACAGAGCTCTGATTCTCTGTACTTCCTGCTCCTGGGCTGCTCTCTTTCCCATGGTCAGGCAGGAACACCCCCCCCTGGGTAAGTGAATCCAATCTCCCCCCAGTACTTACCCAGGTACAGAGCTCTGATTCTCTGTACTTCCTGCTCCTGGGCTGCTCTCTTTCCCATGGTCAGACAGGAACCTCCCCCTGGGTAAGTGAATCCAATCTCCCCCCAGTACTTACCCAGGTACAGAGCTCTGATTCTCTGTACTTCCTGCTCCTGGGCTGCTCTCTTTCCCATGGTCAGACAGGAACCCCCCCCTGGATAAGTGAATCCAATCTCCCCCCAGTACTTACCCAGGTACAGAGCTCTGATTCTCTGTACTTCCTGCTCCTGGGCTGCTCTCTTTCCCATGGTCAGACAGGAACCTCCCCCTGTGTAAGTGAATCCAATCTCCCCCCAGTACTTACCCAGGTACAGAGCTCTGATTCTCTGTACTTCCTGCTCCTGGGCTGCTCTCTTTCCCATGGTCAGGCAGGAACACCCCCCCCTGGGTAAGTGAATCCAATCTCCCCCCAGTACTTACCCAGGTACAGAGCTCTGATTCTCTGTACTTCCTGCTCCTGGGCTGCTCTCTTTCCCATGGTCAGGCAGGAACCCCCCTGGGTAAGTGAATCCAATCTCCCCCCCAGTACTTACCCAGGTACAGAGCTCTGATTCTCTGTACTTCCTGCTCCTGGGCTGCTCTCTTTCCCATGGTCAGACAGGAACCTCCCCCTGGGTAAGTGAATCCAATCTCCCCCCAGTACTTACCCAGGTACAGAGCTCTGATTCTCTGTACTTCCTGCTCCTGGGCTGCTCTCTTTCCCATGGTCAGACAGGAACCTCCCCCTGTGTAAGTGAATCCAATCTCCCCCCAGTACTTACCCAGGTACAGAGCTCTGATTCTCTGTACTTCCTGCTCCTGGGCTGCTCTCTTTCCCATGGTCAGGCAGGAACCTCCCCCTGGGTAAGTGAATCTCCCCCCAGTACTTGGGCTGCTCTCTTTCCCATGGTCCCTGACCCAGTATTTGCCCCCACAGACCATATTTGAGGTGCTGACGTCGGAGGCCTCGTACCAGCGCAGTTTGGCTTTGGCCGTTGACCATTTCCAGAAGTCCCGGAGACTCTCCGAGTGCCTCGATGCCACAGACAGACACGCCCTGTTCTCCAACCTGGGGGCAGTTAGGGAGGTGAGCCAGCGGTGAGTGCCAAGTAATATGCAATCATCTGATTGGCTGTGTGTGTGGGTTCCTGTTGCAGCCCCTCCCCCCCACCCCATTCCATGTGTCTATTGGTTGAGGTAATACCCCCCCCCCTCTGTGCCCCAATGTACAAGCTGCTCTCCTGCTCCAATCAGGTTCCTGCAAAGTCTGGAAGAGGCTCTGGAGAGGGACATGTTCCTGCGGGACGTGGGGGCGCTAATCCTGCTGCACTGCCCCGAGTTCCACCGGGTCTACATCCCCTACGTGACCAACCAGATGTACCAGGAGAACCTGATGCAGAGACTGGTGTAAGGGGCAGGGTGTACGGCAGCTCCATAGCCTCACACTTATCCTGCCCTAATGTGGCTACTGGGGTATCTGATCTAAAGCCCCTGGGTGGGGGGGTTATGTACTGAATACAGGGGTTGGCCCCTGTCATGGTTTGGGTTGGTCCCTGTCATGGTTTGGGTTGGCTCCCGTCATGGTTTGGGTTGGCCCCTGTCATGGTTTGGGTTGGCTCCTGTCATGGTTTGGGTTGGCCCCTGTCATGGTTTGGGTTGGCTCCTGTCATGGTTTGGGTTGGCCCCTGTCATGGTTTGGGTTGGCTCCCGTCATGGTTTGGGTTGGCTCCCGTCATGGTTTGGGTTGGCCCCTGTCATGGTTTGGGTTGGCCCCTGTCATGGTTTGGGTTGGCCCCTGTCATGGTTTGGGTTGGCTCCCGTCATGGTTTGGTGCCTGTCTGGTTGGTTGCCCTGTCATGGTTTGGGTTGGCCCCTGTCATGGTTTGGGTTGGCCCCTGTCATGGTTTGGGTTGGCCCCTGTCATGGTTTGGGTTGGCCCCTGTCATGGTTTGGGTTGGCCCCTGTCATGGTTTGGGTTGGCCCCTGTCATGGTTTGGGTTGGCCCCTGTCATGGTTTGGGTTGGCCCCTGTCATGGTTTGGGTTGGCCCCTGTCATGGTTTGGGTTGGCCCTGTCATGGTTTGGGTTGGCCCCTGTCATGGTTTGGGTTGGCCCCTGTCATGGTTTGGGTTGGCCCCTGTCATGGTTTGGGTTGGCCCCCTGTCATGGTTTGGGTTGGCCCCTGTCATGGTTTGGGTTGGCCCCTGTCATGGTTTGGGTTGGCCCCTGTCATGGTTTGGGTTGGCCCCTGTCATGGTTTGGGTTGGCCCCTGTCATGGTTTGGGTTGGCCCCTGTCATGGTTTGGGTTGGCCCCTGTCATGGTTTGGGTTGGCCCCTGTCATGGTTTGGGTTGGCCCCTGTCATGGTTTGGGTTGGCCCCTGTCATGGTTTGGGTTGGCCCCTGTCATGGTTTGGGTTGGCCCTGTCATGGTTTGGGTTGGCCCCTGTCATGGTTTGGGTTGGCCCCTGTCATGGTTTGGGTTGGCCCCTGTCATGGTTTGGGTTGGCCCCTGTCATGGTTGGGTTGGCCCCTGTCATGGTTTGGGTTGGCCCCTGTCATGGTTTGGGTTGGCCCCTGTCATGGTTTGGGTTGGCCCCTGTCATGGTTTGGGTTGGCCCCTGTCATGGTTTGGGTTGGCCCCTGTCATGGTTTGGGTTGGCCCCTGTCATGGTTTGGGTTGGCCCCTGTCATGGTTGGGTTGGCCCCTGTCATGGTGTGGGTTGGCCCCTGTCATGGTGTGGGTTGGCCCCTGTCATGGTTTGGGTTGGCCCCTGTCATGGTGTGGGTTGGCCCCTGTCATGGTTTGGGTTGGCCCCTGTCATGGTTTGGGTTGGCCCCTGTCATGGTTTGGGTTGGCCCCTGTCATGGTTTGGGTTGGCCCCTGTCATGGTTGGGTTGGCCCCTGTCATGGTTTGGGTTGGCCCCTGTCATGGTGTGGGTTGGCCCCTGTCATGGTTTGGGTTGGCCCCTGTCATGGTTGGGTTGGCCCTGTTGGTGGGTTGGCCCCTGTCATGGTTTGGGTTGGCCCCTGTCATGGTGTGGGTTGGCCCCTGTCATGGTTTGGGTTGGCCCCTGTCATGGTTTGGGTTGGCCCCTGTCATGGTTTGGGTTGGCCCCTGTCATGGTGTGGGTTGGCCCCTGTCATGGTGTGGGTTGGCCCCTGTCATGGTGTGGGTTGGCCCCTGTCATGGTGTGGGTTGGCCCCTGTCATGGTTTGGGTTGGCCCCTGTCATGATTCCAGTTGCCCAGGGTTGGTTGGTTGGTCCATGAAATGAGTATTAAGTTGCCCTTGTGCCCCGGGGCCACAGGAAGGAGAATGGGAGGTTCCTGCAGGTCCTACAGAAGCTGGAGGAGAAGTCTGAGTGCAAGAGGCAAAGTCTCAAGTCTTTCCTGATCCTCCCCTTCCAAAGGATAACCCGCCTGAAGATCCTGCTGGAGGTAAGTGTTCCCTTGGGGTAGGACCCAGAATAGTGGGAGGGGCAGGACCCAGAATAGGGGGAGGGGCAGGACCCAGAATAGTGGGAGGGGCAGGACCCAGAATAGGGGGAGGGGCAGGACCCAGAATAGTGGGAGGGGCAGGACCCAGAATAGTGGGAGGGGCAGGACCCAGAATAGTGGGAGGGGCAGGACCCAGAATAGGGGGAGGGGCAGGATCCAGAATAGGGGGAGGGGCAGGATCCAGAATAGGGGGAGGGGCAGGATCCAGAATAGTGGGAGGGGCAGGACCCAGAATAGTGGGAGGGGTAGGACCCAGAATAGTGGGAGGGGCAGGACCCAGAATAGTGGGAGGGGCAGGACCCAGAATAGTGGGAGGGGCAGGATCCAGAATAGTGGGAGGGGCAGGACCCAGAATAGTGGGAGGGTCAGGACCCAGAATAGTGGGAGGGTCAGGATCCAGAATAGGGGGAGGGGCAGGACCCAGAATAGTGGGAGGGGCAGGATCCAGAATAGTGGGAGGGGCAGGACCCAGAATAGTGGGAGGGGCAGGACCCAGAATAGTGGGAGGGTCAGGATCCAGAATAGGGGGAGGGGCAGGACCCAGAATAGGGGGAGGGGCAGGACCCAGAATAGGGGGAGGGGCAGGACCCAGAATAGGGGGAGGGGCAGGACCCAGAATAGGGGGAGGGGCAGGACCCAGAATAGGGGGAGGGCAGTGGGAGGGGCAGGACCCAGAATAGTGGGAGGGGCAGGATCCAGAATAGTGGGAGGGGCAGGATCCAGAATAGGGGGAGGGCAGTGGGAGGGGCAGGACCCAGAATAGTGGGAGGGGCAGGACCCAGAATAGTGGGAGGGGCAGGAC
Source organism: Xenopus tropicalis (assembly GCF_000004195.4). NCBI lineage: Eukaryota > Metazoa > Chordata > Amphibia > Anura > Pipidae > Xenopus > Xenopus tropicalis. Next base: position 133,207,665 of record NC_030683.2, on the reverse strand, counting down.
CCAGAATAGGGGGAGGGCAGTGGGAGGGGCAGGACCCAGAATAGTAGGAGGGGCAGTGGGAGGGGCAGGAACAAGAATGGCCACTGACTGCTGATTTTCCTCACACAGAATATTCTAAAGTTGGCACAAGATGACCAGGAATTGGCTGATTCTGCGAGGAAGTCTCTGGTGGCCGTTGGGCAGGTGATTGGTGGCCAGTGGCTCTGACCTGGGGGTTGGCCAGGATAACTGGGATAATGGCTTGTGCCCCCCCGTCACTACTAGAGAAACTTATCTGTATTTTACCCTCTGTGGCCCTTCAGCTGGGAGGCAGCAGCTGGTTGGTTGGGTAGGTGGGGAGATGTAGTTCCATCATACAAAATCTTTTCCTGTCCAATCAGATCGTATCGGCCTGTAACGAGGGCGTCAAGCGCATGAAGGAGATCGAAGACTTGGTTCTTCTGGAGAAGCAAGTGGAGTTCCACAGTACCAAGGTGCCCCCTCCCTGTTCCCCCATCTCCTCCATCTTGTTCCACCCATCTCCTCCATCTTGTTCCACCCATCTCCTCCATCTTGTTCCACCCATCTCCTCCATCTTGTTCCACCCATCTCCTCCATCTTGTTCCACCCATCTCCTCCATCTTGTTCCACCCATCTCCTCCATCTTGTTCCACCCAATGTCCCAGATAAGTACCCTCACGGCGCCATCTTGTTCCACCCAATGTCCCAGATAAGTACCCTCACTGCGCCATCTTGTTCCACCCAATGTCCCAGATAAGTACCCTCATGGCGCCATCTTGTTCCACCCAATGTCCCAGATAAGTACCCTCACAGTGCCATCTTGTTCCACCCAATGTCCCAGATAAGTACCCCCATCTCCTCCATCTTGTTCCACCCATCTCCTCCATCTTGTTCCACCCATCTCCTCCATCTTGTTCCACCCATCTCCTCCATCTTGTTCCACCCATCTCCTCCATCTTGTTCCACCCATCTCCTCCATCTTGTTCCACCCATCTCCTCCATCTTGTTCCACCCATCTCCTCCATCTTGTTCCACCCATCTCCTCCATCTTGTTCCACCCAATGTCCCAGATAAGTACCCCCATCTCCTCCATCTTGTTCCACCCAATGTCCCAGATAAGTACCCCCATCTCCTCCATCTTGTTCCACCCAATGTCCCAAATAAGTACCCCCATCTCCTCCATCTCCTCCATCTCCTCCATCTTGTTCCACCCAATGTCCCAAATAAGTACCCCCATCTCCTCCATCTTGTTCCACCCATCTCCTCCATCTTGTTCCACCCAATGTCCCAAATAAGTACCCCCATCTCCTCCATCTTGTTCCACCCAATGTCCCAGATAAGTACCCCCATCTCCTCCATCTTGTTCCACCCAATGTCCCAGATAAGTACCCCCATCTCCTCCATCTTGTTCCACCCAATGTCCCAGATAAGTACCCTCACGGTGCCATCTTGTTCCACCCAATGTCCCAGATAAGTACCCTCACGGCTCCATCTTGTTCCACCCAATGTCCCAGATAAGTACCCTCACGGCGCCATCTTGGTCCCCAATGTCAGAAGTACCCACGGCCATTTCCCCAATGTCCCAGATAAGTACCCTCACGGCGCATCTTGTTCCAACCCAATGTCCCAGATAAGTACCCTCACGGCGCCATCTTGTTCCACCCAATGTCCCAGATAAGTACCCTCACGGCGCCATCTTGTTCCACCCAATGTCCCAGATAAGTACCCTCACGGCGCCATCTTGTTCCACCCAATGTCCCAGATAAGTACCCTCACGGCGCCATCTTGTTCCACCCAATGTCCCAGATAAGTACCCCCATCTCCTCCATCTTGTTCCACCCAATGTCCCAGATAAGTACCCCCATCTCCTCCATCTTGTTCCACCCAATGTCCCAGATAAGTACCTCCATCTCCTCCATCTTGTTCCACCCAATGTCCCAGATAAGTACCCCCATCTCCTCCATCTTGTTCCACCCAATGTCCCAGATAAGTACCCCCCAATGTCCCAGATAAGTACCCCCCAATGTCCCAGATAAGTACCCCCCAATGTCCCAGATAAGTACCCCCATCTCCTCCATCTTGTTCCACCCAATGTCCCAGATAAGTACCCTCACGGCGCCATCTTGTTCCACCCAATGTCCCAGATAAGTACCCCCATCTCCTCCATCTTGTTCCACCCAATGTCCCAGATAAGTACCCTCACGGCGCCATCTTGTTCCACCCAATGTCCCAGATAAGTACCCCCATCTCCTCCATCTTGTTCCACCCAATGTCCCAGATAACTACCCCCATCTCCTCCATCTCCTCCATCTTGTTCCACCCAATGTCCCAGATAAGTACCCTCACGGCGCCATCTTGTTCCACCCAATGTCCCAGATAAGTACCCCCATCTCCTCCATCTTGTTCCACCCAATGTCCCAGATAAGTACCCCCATCTCCTCCATCTTGTTCCACCCAATGTCCCAGATAAGTACCCCCATCTCCTCCATCTTGTTCCACCCCAATGTCCCAGATAAGTACCCCCATCTCCTCCATCTTGTTCCACCCAATGTCCCAGATAAGTACCCTCACGGCGCCATCTTGTTCCACCCAATGTCCCAGATAAGTACCCTCACGGCGCCATCTTGTTCCACCCAATGTCCCAGATAAGTACCCTCACGGCACCATCTTGTTCCACCCAATGTCCCAGATAAGTACCCTCACGGCACCATCTTGTTCCACCCAATGTCCCAGATAAGTACCCTCACGGCACCATCTTGTTCCACCCAATGTCCCAGATAAGTACCCTCACGGCTCCATCTTGTTCCACCCAATGTCCCAGATAAGTACCCTCACGGCTCCATCTTGTTCCACCCAATGTCCCAGATAAGTACCCTCACGGCTCCATCTTGTTCCACCCAATGTCCCAGATAAGTACCCTCACGGCACCATCTTGTTCCACCGAATGTCCCAGATAAGTACCCTCACGGCACCATCTTGTTCCACCCAATGTCCCAGATAAGTACCCTCACGGCACCATCTTGTTCCACCCAATGTACCAGATAAGAGGCAAGAGACCTGATGCCCCAGGAAGATGTTTCTCATTCTCTTGTTCCTATTTCTAATTCTGCCCCGTTTGTCCCAGTTCTTTCCCCTTATTTCCAGAGGGCGGGTCCTTCTTAAACACGGAGAACTCCTACAGATATCCTTCCAGGAGGCGCTACCCGGGCACCGGCACCGACTCACCTCCAAACCCGTCTATCTGCACCTGTTTAGTGACCTCCTGATGATGAGCAGAACCGAGTGAGTCTCTTGGGGGGCAAATCCCGTTTTGGGGGGAACATCCCTTGGGGATCAGTCAGGATGGGATAGAATTAGCCACCCAGGCTAGTTATGGGCTAATGCCCTGGGTACCCCTGGAACTATAGCGGGGTGACTGTTACCCCAATGTTTCTATATATCTGTAACCTTGTTATGGGCTAAGGGGGCCCAGCCTGAAGGCCAGTTAGGGGGGGATTTGGGGTGAGTGGGTATTTGTGCCCTGGGTACCCCTGGAACTATAGCGGGGTGACTGTTACCCCAATGTTTCTATATATCTGTAACCTTGTTATGGGCTAAGGGGGCCCAGCCTGAAGGCCAGTTAGGGGGGGGATTTGGGGTGAGTGCTTATTTGTGCCCTGGGTACCCCTGGAACTATAGCGGGGTGACTGTTACCCCAATGTTTCTATATATCTGTAACCTTGTTATGGGCTAAGGGGGCCCAGCCTGAAGGCCAGTTAGGGGGGGATTTGGGGTGAGTATTTGTGCCCTGGGTACCCCTGGAACTATAGTGGGGTGACTGTTACCCCAATGTTTCTATATATCTGTAACCTTGTTATGGGCTAAGGGGGCCCAGCCTGAAGGCCAGTTAGGGGGGGATTTGGGGTGAGTATTTGTGCCCTGGGTACCCCTGGAACTATAGTGGGGTGACTGTTACCCCAATGTTTCTATATATCTGTAACCTTGTTATGGGCTAAGGGGGCCCAGCCTGAAGGCCAGTTAGGGGGGGATTTGGGGTGAGTGCTTATTTGTGCCCTGGGTACCCCTGGAACTATAGCGGGGTGACTGTTACCCCAATGTTTCATGCCCCGCAGGTACGGGCGCTACCTGGTGGAGGACTATACCAGCAGGGGGCAAGTTAAAGCCGACAATTTCCGTGCCAAACAGCTGGGGCTGCCGGATTTCACCTTCCTGCTGAGACTGCGGCCCAACCATGCAGGGGTTAACTGCGAGTGTATCCTGAAGAGCAGCAGCGAGTGAGTGCCCCCTTCTGGTAGGGCTGAGGAACCCCCCTAAAGCAGCTGCACCCATAGTTCCCCTCACAAGTTTGTGGGAGGGGCGTATAAGGCAGTGGGTGGGGCAGATCTATTCCAGCCATGATTGGGCAATGTCATTGGAATATATAAATGGGGTGTGTCTGGGTATATGGGGGGAGTGGCTGCATATGGAATCTGTTCATCCAATCAGTTCCCTCCCTGCCTTTTCTTACCCACAATCCTCCGTGGAAGAAGGGCCTGTCCCTATTAAGCCTTTTGTGCGTTTGGTTTGTAGAGCAGAGAAGCAGCAGTGGATTTCCCTCATTAATGCCCAGATGTGCCCGGCGCTCAGCTGCTGACCCAGGTAAGTACCCCCTTTGCCCTCTACTGGGGCACCCACAATCCCTTGCCTCAAATTGTTTGGCCCCTATAGGCCTCTGTATCGCAGAACTAACGCTCCATACACTTGTGTAAGTAACTGAGCCCTATGGGTGGGTGGTGCCATCTAGTGGCCCGGAGATGTATTGCACTGTAGCCCCTACACTGGGACGGGGGCCCCAAGCTGGAACTGAGGGGCCCATAAATATTGGCTCAGTATCTGTTATCTGGTAGGTGATTGGATCAGGGCTCCGGGGGGTCCTCCCTGGAACCAGCGCTAATTGGTTTCAGTACAACTGGGTCTGGGTTGGGGGGTTCTGTTGGCCATTGGGGGTCACTGGAATTACATTTCTCTCTCCCTCTTCTCTCTGTTTAGGTGCTGCAGGATTGGGCAGGGGGAACTCTGGGCCCCCCAATATATCTCCTGGGGCCACTCATTCCCTGCACTGACTGATGCCCCTGGGGGGGAAATGGTTTCTGGCCCAATCGCCTTCCGGACCCCTTACTGCCCCAATCGCCTTCCGGACCCCTTACTGCCCCATTGAGGCCACAAGCAGAGCCAGTTGGACCCGACGCATCCGAAGCAACACAGATCCACATGGAGGGGCCCCAACTGCCCCCCGGCTGCTCATGTGGGGGGCACTGGCTTGTTTGGGGGGGGGGGGCACTTGGAGATTTGGGGTCACATTGCTCTGAGCTCACTGACTGGGGGGGCAGGTAATGGTTTGTGTGCGGCGTGTGTGGCGCCTCTTGTTTATTCTTATTCGTTGTTATAATAAAATTCCCTTTTATCCAATCTGTGCCCCTTCCCCTTCATTACTGCCCCCCCTTATATATTTATATATAGTGACCCCCCCTTAACTGCCCCCCCCCCCAGTGTAACCAATCCCAACTGGGCCACCCTTTCCCCATAACTGAGCCCATTCCCTTTATCAGCTTAGTCGCTCTTCCCTGTACTTTCTCTATTTCATTACTGCCCCCCCTTATATATTTATATATAGTGACCCCCCCCCTTAACTGCCCCCCCCCCCCAGTGTAACCAATCCCAACTGGGCCAGCCTTTCCCCATAACTGAGCCCATTCCCTTTATCAGCTTAGTCGCTCTTCCCTGTACTTTCTCTATTTCATTACTGCCCCCCCTTATATATTTATATATAGTGACCCCCCCTTAACTGCCCCCCCCCCCCAGTGTAACCAATCCCAACTGGGCCAGCCTTTCCCCATAACTGAGCCCATTCCCTTTATCAGCTTAGTCGCTCTTCCCTGTACTTTCTCTATTTCATTACTGCCCCCCCTTATATATTTATATATAGTGACCCCCCCTTAACTGCCCCCCCCCCCCAGTGTAACCAATCCCAACTGGGCCAGCCTTTCCCCATAACTGAGCCCATTCCCTTTATCAGCTTAGTCGCTCTTCCCTGTACTTTCTCTATTTCATTACTGCCCCCCCTTATATATTTATATATAGTGACCCCCCCTTAACTGCCCCCCCCCCCCCAGTGTAACCAATCCCAACTGGGCCAGCCTTTCCCCATAACTGAGCCCATTCCCTTTATCAGCTTAGTCGCTCTTCCCTGTACTTTCTCTATTTCATTACTGCCCCCCCCTTATATATTTATATATAGTGACCCCCCCTTAACTGCCCCCCCCCCCCAGTGTAACCAATCCCAACTGGGCCAGCCTTTCCCCATAACTGAGCCCATTCCCTTTATCAGCTTAGTCGCTCTTCCCTGTACTTTCTCTATTTCATTACTGCCCCCCCTTATATATTTATATATAGTGACCCCCCCTTAACTGTCCCCCCCCCCCCCAGTGTAACCAATCCCAACTGGGCCAGCCTTTCCCCATAACTGAGCCCATTCCCTTTATCAGCTTAGTCGCTCTTCCCTGTACTTTCTCTATTTCATTACTGCCCCCCCTTATATATTTATATATAGTGACCCCCCCTTAACTGCCCCCCCCCCCCCCCAGTGTAACCAATCCCAACTGGGCCAGCCTTTCCCCATAACTGAGCCCATTCCCTTTATCAGCTTAGTCGCTCTTCCCTGTACTTTCTCTATTTCATTACTGCCCCCCCTTATATATTTATATATAGTGACCCCCCCTTAACTGCCCCCCCCCCCCCAGTGTAACCAATCCCAACTGGGCCAGCCTTTCCCCATAACTGAGCCCATTCCCTTTATCAGCTTAGTCGCTCTTCCCTGTACTTTCTCTATTTCATTACTGCCCCCCGGGGGGTATATAGAAGACAAGGGGCAGGAGTAGGGAATGAGGTTTAATTGGGGGGGGGGGGTATATACAATGGAGCTACAAACACAGCGGAGGGATCGGGGCAGTTCTTGACAACGTCTGTAACTCCCTGTAAGTCCCGTAGGCGTCAGTACAGCTCCCCGTACCCTGGGGGGGTCCGTACAGCTCCCCGTACCCTGGGGGGGGTCAGTACAGCTCCCCGTACCCTGGGGGGGGTGAGTACAGCTCCCCGTACCCTGGGGGGGGTCAGTACAGCTCCCCGTACCCTGGGGGGGTCCGTACAGCTCCCCGTACCCCGGAGGGGTCCGTACAGCTCCCCGTACCCTGGGGGGGTATATGGGAGTATGGGGGGTGCCAGTCTGTTGGAAGGAGCCTGTGTAGCTGCCCCTGGAATCTCTCTGATGCAATTGCCTCCCAGCAGGGGGTGCCAGGGGTCAGTTTGGGGGTGCAGGGATTGTCGGGGTAACAAAGCGAGTCACGTTCCTGCTGCGGAACCCCCAGTCTATTGAGCCCCCATCCCGGCACTACCACAAACTGCTCTAACCCCCAATTCCTAATCCTTTATTCCCTAGTGATAGCGTCCCTAAATACCCCAGGTGGGGCAGTTCCACAGGAGACCCCAGGAGACTATGAGTTGCAGCAGTCATTAGTGATAGGGATGGGGGGCCCCCCTCTTGATTGGGGTTCAGTAGATCCAGCCCAGTAGTTGCCCCGCGGGGCAGACAGGGTGCAATGTAGGAGGCAGGAGTAGTTGGTACCGTTAGGGAGGCACCGGCGGAGCCGTCGGACAGACTTTAGGGCGGATCCCGTTCCAGTTTGCTGGTTGCGTGTTTGATTCGCTTGTTCTCCCTCAGGTTCCGCAGTCGCGCGTTCTTATTGGTTATTTCTTCCACATGGGTCGCTGGGACCCACCCCCTTTCTCCATCCGACAGGCGAATCACTTCCATCCATCCTGCGCCCCAAAACCAAAATAAATACATTAGGGTTATGTGGGGCGGGATTACATGGGAACCATAGCAACCAGACGCGGGAGCTGCCATAGTGTAATGCCACTCCCTGTGGGCACGTGTGGCTCCCCCCATTTTGCACCCCCATTCCCTCCATGCGAGTCTCTTACCGTCGCTGGTTTTGGCTGCGAGACGCAATATATCCGCTTTCTCCAGCGTCAGCTCGTCGTGTTCCTGCGCCGTGTAACCCTTTATGCACTGGACTTGGGGGAAGTCTGGGGGGGGGGCAGATAAATCTGGTTATTCCACTAAATACAGTAACAGTAAAATCCCTTTGCCCCGCCCCTTTTATCCAATATCCCCTCCCCCCCAACAGGAGAGACAAGGGGGCGGCACCTTCACTGTCCGTCAGGATCTCCAGATCTGATTGGGCGCTGGAGAGGCACATGGCTGAGATCCAGCGCTGCTTCTCACTCCTATTGGCAAATGAAATACTGGGTCAGTGGAGGATCCGCTGTGTACGTTCCAGGGGGCCGGATTTGCCGGTCGGTCGGGGGTTAAAGGGGAACTAAACCCTGCTGCACATCACGGCCCAACCAAACGTTGTTGCCGGACTACAAATCCCAGAATAAAGAGGGGTGAGGCATGCTGGGAGCTGTAGTCCAGCAACATCACTATCTCTATATGTAAGGTACCAGCAAGGGGCCTGACACAGTGCTGGGAATCTGCATTCTCATTGGTCACTTCTCTTGTACCTCCCACCAACAGGTGGAGCCAAAGACTCCGCCCACAGCAGGTTGTTCCGCCCCCCAAGGGAACCCTGTGCCCCCGACTCACTCGCTCTGGGCCCTCAGCAGGATCTGGTGTTTGGGTCGCTGCTCGTGGCACAGTTGGACGTGGAAAACCTCCCCCGGAACCTCCTGCAGCTTCCAACTGAGATCCGTCACCTTCAGGTCCGACATCTGGGCGTGGGCAAATACCGCAAACCTGCCCAGCCTGGGGGTAATCCAATCAGCATGGCCAGAGAGAGGGGGACCAATCACAGGGAGGGAACAGGAGTGGGAGATCCATTAGGGTGGGAGAAGCCAATCAGAATGAGGGTAGGAGGGGGATCCAATCACAGAGAGGGGAAAGGAGTGGGAGATCCATTAGGATGGGAGAATCCAATCAGAATGAGGGTAGGAGGGGGATCCAATCACAGAGAGGGGAAAGGAGTGGGAGATCCATTAGGGTGGGAGAAGCCAATCAGAATGAGGGTAGGAGGGGGATCCAATCACAGAGAGGGGAAAGGAGTGGGAGATCCATTAGGGTGGGAGAAGCCAATCAGAATGAGGGTAGGAGGGGGATCCAATCACAGAGAGGGGAAAGGAGTGGGAGATCCATTAGGGTGGGAGAAGCCAATCAGAATGAGGGTAGGAGGGGGATCCAATCACAGAGAGGGGAAAGGAGTGGGAGATCCATTAGGGTGGGAGAAGCCAATCAGAATGAGGGTAGGAGGGGGATCCAATCACAGAGAGGGGGCAGGAAGGAGAGGGAAGGGGATGGGTTGGGCCCCGGGCCCGGGGTACTTACTCTTTCCTGTGGGACAGGAGGGGGCAGGTACAGTAGGAGGGGGCGGGGTGGGGTACTTACTCTTTCCTGCGGGACAGGAGGGGGCAGGTACAGTAGGAGGGGGTGGGTGGGGGTACTTACTCTTTCCTGCGGGACAGGAGGGGGCAGGTACAGTAGGAGGGGGGTGGGTGGGGGTACTTACTCTTTCCTGCGGGACAGGAGGGGGCAGGTACAGTAGGAGGGGGCGGGGTGGGGTACTTACTCTTTCCTGCGGGACAGGAGGGGGCAGGTACAGTAGGAGGGGGTGGGGTGGGGTACTTACTCTTTCCTGCGGGACAGGAGGGGGCAGGTACAGTAGGAGGGGGTGGGTGGGGGTACTTACTCTTTCCTGTGGGACAGGAGGGGGCAGGTACAGTAGGAGGGGGTGGGTGGGGGTACTTACTCTTTCCTGCGGGACAGGAGGGGGCAGGTACAGTAGGAGGGGGCGGGGCCCGGGGTACTTACTCTTTCCTGCGGGACAGGAGGGGGCAGGTACAGTGGGAGGGGGCGGGGCCCGGGGTACTTACTCTTTCCTGCGGGACAGGAGGGGGCAGGTACAGTGGGAGGGGGTGGGTGGGGGTACTTACTCTTTCCTGCGGACAGGAGGGGGCAGGTACAGTAGGAGGGGGTGGGTGGGGGTACTTACTCTTTCCTGCGGGACAGGAGGGGGCAGGTACAGTGGGAGGGGGTGGGTGGGGGTACTTACTCTTTCCTGCGGGACAGGAGGGGGCAGGTACAGTGGGAGGGGGTGGGTGGGGTACTTACTCTTTCCTGCGGGACAGGAGGGGGCAGGTACAGTAGGAGGGGGTGGGTGGGGGTACTTACTCTTTCCTGCGGGACAGGAGGGGGCAGGTACAGTGGGAGGGGGTGGGTGGGGTACTTACTCTTTCCTGCGGGACAGGAGGGGGCAGGTACAGTAGGAGGGGGTGGGTGGGGGTACTTACTCTTTCCTGCGGGACAGGAGGGGGCAGGTACAGTAGGAGGGGGTGGGTGGGGGTACTTACTCTTTCCTGCGGGACAGGAGGGGGCAGTTACAGTGGGAGGGGGTGGGTGGGGGTACTTACTCTTTCCTGCGGGACAGGAGGGGGCAGGTACAGTGGGAGGGGGTGGGGCCCGGGGTACTTACTCTTTCCTGCGGGACAGGAGGGGGCAGGTACAGTGGGTGGGGGTGTGACATAACAAACTGTATAAGTTGGATGAAACTATTAGATATTTCTGTTTATGCTGAAATGTACCCCCTGCCCCCTCCTACCTGTTATAGCAGATGCATTGTGTAGGTTAATCTCATCTAGGTGTGTATTGTGTGTATCCAGCCGGCTCTGTCTGGCCCTCCCCATGTAATTGCCCCTATTGTGAGGGCACACAGAGCCAGACCCCATAGTGACACAATACACATAGTTACCCCTTGTGAGAGCAGTGCTCTGTCTAGTAAATGCAAAAGACTGAACTGGGCATGCTCACTAGGGGGCTTCCCATAGGCCCAGTGGGATTAGCTATGATTGGCCCCTCTGGAAGCTGCCTTTGGGTTGGCAGAAGGAGTCAAATCCTGTTTTGGTTTTACGACAGGGGCTGTTCCCTTTCTGGCTACAAAGGTGGCTGCCAAGAGTTCCAAGGAGCCTTTTGTCTGGGGTGTAACCTTAGCTACGGCAGGACCCCCTCCCCTGTGTTCCCCTGGAATCTACCTTAGCTGGGGCAAGAAGATTCCCCCCAACTGTGTGTATTTCCCTATTCCCTAAGGAACAAGAGTGCAGGCTGGCTACCACCTACTGGCTTATGGGAACCTGCTGATGGCTACTTGCCATTTCTCCAATAAACGCCTCATCCTGTGATACCAACTGTTTGCTCTTTGGGTCCTGCCCTATGTCTGGGAACTCACGGCCCTGAGGTTGTGACATAATTTGGTGGCAAGCAGTGGCATAGGATCCCAGGACCCAACTGGCACCATGAGCACCCCACCTGGATGCTACGCTGACCCATTGGATCTCTTCGCTTGCATGGATTACTCCTGGACTCCAGAGATCCCTACTGATCCCAGAGAGAGGACCCTGTTCTGGCTGAGATGTGAGTCACTGGGACTATCTGGGGATGAGGGGCTGGCATATGGAGTAGGGCAGTTAGTGGCAGGAGAGGCAGACCTGGAGGATGGGTACTATGTTCTGCAGCGCACCATGCACCAACCAGGTGGGAGATATTGGCACAGTCCCTATACAGTGCTCCCGCTTCCCTGTAGCTTGGCGGAATGGCACGGCCAATGGGAGAGGCTGAATTTCTGTGACTATAGCACCTTTGTGGGTAACCCAGAGGGGGAATTCCATACCCTCTATGCACAGCGCTTCTTTTATATAGGAATGAATGATACAGAGGAACGGAGGGACTGGCTTGCTGACCTGGTGTATCAGGAACTGGAATTGATAAAAGAGTATGGAAGTATCCAGGAATTGGAAAACCAACGCAAGGAAGCACTGAGGGTATGTGCACCATCTTTTTGTGGTTTTCAGCAGGCACAGCCATGTCTTGGTACTGTAGGTCCAAAAGACTTTCACTTACCCCCCAGTACAGTCAGTGCCGGGGTGGGGGAGGAACAAGAAGCTTCCCAAACAACTTTATTTTGGTCCCCAAGGGAAATCCCTGTTTGTGAGGAGTCCAGTGGTTGTGTTACCCCTGGGCTGGTAGAACCGGAGAGTGGGTGCTGCCATGTTAAAGGCTTGGCAGAGGCTGAGGCCTCCCCGAGTGAAAACCCTGTTTGTTTGGAGTTCAGTGGTTGTGTTACCCCTGGGCTGGTAGAACCGGAGAGTGGGTGCTGCCATGTTAAAGGCTTGGCAGAGGCTGAGGCCTCCCCGAGTGAAAACCCTGTTTGTTTGGAGTTCAGTGGTTGTGTTACCCCTGTGCTGGTAGAACCGGAGAGTGGGTGCTGCCACTTTAAAGGCTTGGCAGAGGCTGAGGCCTCCCCGAGTGAAATCCCTAATTGTGTGGAGCCTGGAGCTGCTCAGTTTGAAAAAAGCTTCAAGGAGGGAAGAGATGAGGATTCCCCACTACCTGAGTTGTTGCTGGCTGGAGAGGAACAGGACCAAGAGGAAAGCATTGCTCAGGATTCCCCAATGTCTATCAGAGCAGTCAGTTCTGGGAATGGAGTAAGGGGCACCCCAAAAGCACAACGTGTAACCAGGGCAGTTGTTCCGGAAACCCCCTCTGGCAGACAACAAGGCCAGAGAATTACCCCACAGAGAAATAAAACACTGGTGAGTCCCCGTTCTGTCCCTACAATATCTCCCAGATGGAGGGGTCCCCCATTGTGTAATGTTACAGGGACCGGGGCCTTGAGAGAGGTTGGGTGGAACTTAGAATTAAAGGAAAGACAGGGGGATAAACATTTGTCTAATACTCTTTGGGGTCCACTGGTCATTGGGGTCACTTGAAGATGAGTCACCTTGGCCTGACTGCTTGGGGGGGGGAATACAGACTGTACCCCCTGGGATTGTTCCCTTCTCCCTGGAAGGCCCCTTTATTGTCCTGGAGGCCAGAACTGTGACATTACAGGGTCGCCCATATGGAGGAGAGAGGGTTAATGATGGCCGCCCTGAAATATCCCTCTTAGATCCTGTGGGTTCTGTTTACACCCCATCTTTTTATTCCTGTTTTGCCAATATGCCCCCCCCCCCAAGGAACTAAAGACTTTTGCTAAGTGACTTTGGGAAACTGCACCAACTGCTGCCCCCTACTGTGTGTAAGGGGCCCAGCCACTAAGGGATGTCTGGGAGGGGGAGAGAATACAGTAACTCTGGGACAGATACAAATTAGGACTCTAAAGTAACATTTTTCTTTCTTATTATGGATATTTTGCCTTATGGGAATTGGCTAGTGAGGCTGCTGGGAACCTGTGTAGGCCCCCAGCAGGCTCACTATTTGGGAAGGGGGAGAAATGTGACATAACAAACTGTATAAGTTGGATGAAACTATTAGATATTTCTGTTTATGCTGAAATGTACCCCCTGCCCCCCCCCTACCTGTTGTAGCAAATGCATTGTGTAGGTTAATCTCATCTAGGTGTGTATTGTGTGTAGCCAGCCGGCTCTGTCTGGCCCTCCCCATGTAATTGCCCCTATTGTGAGGGCACACAGAGCCAGACCCCATAGTGACACAATACACATAGTTACCCCTTGTGAGAGCAGTGCTCTGTCTAGTAAATGCAAAAGACTGAACTGGGCATGCTCCCTAGGTGGCTTCCCATAGGCCCAGTGGGATTAGCTGTGATTGGCCCCTCTGGAATCTACCTTAGCTGGGGCAAGAAGATTCCCCCCAACTGTGTGTATTTCCCTACTCCCTAAGGAACAAGAGTGCAGGCTGGCTACCACCTACTGGCTTATGGGAACCTGCTGAGGGCTACTTGCCATTTCTCCAATAAACGCCTCATCCTGTGATACCAACTGTTTGCTCTTTGGGTCCTGCCCTATGTCTGGGAACTCACGGCCCTGAGGGTGTGACAGGGGGTACTTACTCTTTCCTGCGGGACAGGAGGGGGCAGGTACAGTGGGTGGGGGTGGGTGGGGGTACTTACTCTTTCCTGCGGGACAGGAGGGGGCAGGTACAGTAGGAGGGGGTGGGTGGGGGTACTTACTCTTTCCTGCGGGACAGGAGGGGGCAGGTACAGTAGGAGGGGGTGGGTGGGGGTACTTACTCTTTCCTGCGGGACAGGAGGGGGCAGGTACAGTGGGAGGGGGTGGGTGGGGGTACTTACTCTTTCCTGCGGGACAGGAGGGGGCAGGTACAGTAGGAGGGGGTGGGTGGGGGTACTTACTCTTTCCTGCGGGACAGGAGGGGGCAGGTACAGTAGGAGGGGGTGGGTGGGGGTACTTACTCTTTCCTGCGGGACAGGAGGGGGCAGGTACAGTAGGAGGGGGTGGGTGGGGGTACTTACTCTTTCCTGCGGGACAGGAGGGGGCAGGTACAGTAGGAGGGGGCGGGGCCCGGGGTACTTACTCTTTCCTGTGGGACAGGAGGGGGCAGGTACAGTAGGAGGGGGTGGGTGGGGGTACTTACTCTTTCCTGCGGGACAGGAGGGGGCAGGTACAGTAGGAGGGGGTGGGTGGGGGTACTTACTCTTTCCTGCGGGACAGGAGGGGGCAGGTACAGTGGGAGGGGGTGGGTGGGGGTACTTACTCTTTCCTGCGGGACAGGAGGGGGCAGGTACAGTGGGTGGGGGTACTTACTCTTTCCTGCGGGACAGGA
>NC_030683.2:133175500-133188000 GCF_000004195.4 Xenopus tropicalis | reverse complement strand
CTTACAGTATTGGGCCGGGTACTTAGAGTATTGGCCCAGGTACTTACAGTATTGGGCCGGGTACTTACAGTATTGGGCCGGGTACTTACAGTATTGGGCCAGGTACTTACAGTATTGGGCTGGGTACTTACAGTATTGGGCCGGGTACTTACAGTATTGGGCCAGGTACTTACAGTATTGGGCTGGGTACTTACAGTATTGGGCCGGGTACTTACGAGAGTGGGCCGGGTACTTACAGTATTGGGCCAGGTACTTACAGTATTGGGCCGGGTACTTATGGGAGTGGGCCGGGTACTTACAGTATTGGGCCGGGTACTTACAGTATTGGGCCGGGTACTTACAGTATTGGGAGGGTACTTACAGTATTGGGCCAGGTACTTACAGTATTGGGCCGGGTACTTACAGTATTGGGCCGGGTACTTACAGTGTTGGGCCGGGTACTTACGGGAGTGGGCCGGGTACTTACGAGAGTGGGCCGGGTACTTACAGTATTGGGCCAGGTACTTACAGTATTGGGCCGGGTACTTACAGTATTGGGCCGGGTACTTATGGGAGTGGGCCGGGTACTTACAGGAGTGGGAGGGTACTTATGGGGGTGGGCGGGTACTTACTGGAGTGGGAGGGTACTTATGGGGGTGGGCGGGTACTTACTGGAGTGGGAGGGTACTTATGGGGGTGGGCGGGTACTTACAGGAGTGGGAGGCTACACATGGGAGTGGGCGGGTACTTACAGTATTGGGCCGGGTACTTATGGGGGTGGGCGGGTACTTACTGGAGTGGGAGGGTACTTATGGGGGTGGGCGGGTACTTACAGGAGTGGGAGGCTACACATGGGAGTGGGCGGGTACTAACAGTATTGGGCCGGGTACTTATGGGAGTGGGCGGGTACTTACTGGAGTGGGAGGGTACTTATGGGAGTGGGCCGGGTACTTACAGGAGTGGGAGGCTACACATGGGAGTGGGCGGGTACTAACAGTATTGGGCCGGGTACTTATGGGAGTGGGAGGCTACACATGGGAGTGGGGCGGTACTTATGGGAGTGGGCGGGTACTTACAGGAGTGGGAGGGTACTTATGGGGGTGGGCGGGTACTTACAGGAGTGGGAGGCTACACATGGGAGTGGGCGGGTACTTACAGTATTGGGCCGGGTACTTATGGGAGTGGGAGGCTACACATGGGAGTGGGCGGGTACTTATGGGAGTGGGCGGGTACTTACTGGAGTGGGAGGGTACTTATGGGGGTGGGCGGGTACTTACAGGAGTGGGAGGCTACACATGGGAGTGGGCGGGTACTTACAGTATTGGGCCGGGTACTTATGGGAGTGGGAGGCTACACATGGGAGTGGGCGGGTACTTATGGGAGTGGGCGGGTACTTACAGGAGTGGGAGGGTACTTATGGGGGTGGGCGGGTACTTACAGGAGTGGGAGGCTACACATGGGAGTGGGCGGGTACTAACAGTATTGGGCCGGGTACTTATGGGAGTGGGAGGCTACACATGGGAGTGGGCGGGTACTTATGGGAGTGGGCGGGTACTTACTGGAGTGGGAGGGTACTTATGGGGGTGGGCGGGTACTTACAGGAGTGGGAGGCTACACATGGGAGTGGGCGGGTACTTACAGTATTGGGCCGGGTACTTATGGGAGTGGGCCGGGTACTTACTGGAGTGGGAGGGTACTTATGGGGGTGGGCGGGTACTTACAGGAGTGGGAGGCTACACATGGGAGTGGGCGGGTACTTACAGTATTGGGCCGGGTACTTATGGGAGTGGGCCGGGTACTTACTGGAGTGGGAGGGTACTTATGGGGGTGGGCGGGTACTTACAGAAGTGGGAGGGTACACATGGGAGTGGGCGGGTACTTACAGCAGCCGCTGGTAGGTCTGTTCCTGGT
The DNA here is from genome assembly GCF_000004195.4 of Xenopus tropicalis. Classification (NCBI taxonomy): domain Eukaryota; kingdom Metazoa; phylum Chordata; class Amphibia; order Anura; family Pipidae; genus Xenopus; species Xenopus tropicalis. The sequence continues at coordinate 133,186,110 of NC_030683.2, read as the reverse complement.
AGGCCTGGTTGGTGACGTACGGTAGGTACACCCTTCGCAGCTCCGGGCAGTGGCGCAGGACGATGTCACAGACATCAAAGTGCAAGATGTCCCCCTCCAGCCTCTCCTCCAGGTCCATCAGGAACCTTCCAGGGGCCACAGAGAGACTTCTATTGGCAACGCCCCCAGCACCTCCCCCCTGGGGTCAGCATAGCCCCACCCACCAGGAACACCCCCAGTACCTCCCCATGGGGTCAGCATAGCCCCACCCACCAGGAACACCCCCAGCACCTCCCCATGGGGTCAGCATAGCCCCACCCACCAGGAACACCCCCAGTACCTCCCCCCTGGGGTCAGCATAGCCCCACCCACCAGGAACACCCCCAGCACCTCCCCCCTGGGGTCAGCATAGCCCCACCCACCAGGAACACCCCCAGTACCTCCCCATGGGGTCAGCATAGCCCCACCCACCAGGAACGCCCCCAGCACCTCCCCATGGGGTCAGCATAGCCCCACCCACCAGGAACACCCCCAGTACCTCCCCATGGGGTCAGCATAGCCCCACCCACCAGGAACACCCCCAGTACCTCCCCATGGGGTCAGCATAGCCCCACCCACCAGGAACGCCCCCAGCACCTCCCCATGGGGTCAGCATAGCCCCACCCACCAGGAACACCCCAGTACCTCCCCATGGGGTCAGCATAGCCCCACCCACCAGGAACGCCCCCAGCACCTCCCCATGGGGTCAGCATAGCCCCACCCACCAGGAACACCCCCAGTACCTCCCCATGGGGTCAGCATAGCCCCACCCACCAGGAACACCCCCAGTACCTCCCCATGGGGTCAGCATAGCCCCACCCACCAGGAACACCCCCAGTACCTACCCATGGGGTCAGCATAGCCCCACCCACCAGGAACACCCCCAGTACCTCCCCATGGGGTCAGCATAGCCCCACCCACCAGGAACGCCCCCAGCACCTCCCCATGGGTCAGCATAGCCCCACCCACCAGGAACACCCCAGTACCCCCCCCTGGGGTCAGCATAGCCCCACCCACCAGGAACACCCCCAGTACCTCCCCATGGGGTCAGCATAGCCCCACCCACCAGGAACACCCCCAGTACCTCCCCATGGGGTCAGCATAGCCCCACCCACCAGGAACACCCCCAGTACCTACCCATGGGGTCAGCATAGCCCCACCCACCAGGAACACCCCAGTACCTCCCCCCTGGGGTCAGCATAGCCCCACCCACCAGGAACACTTCCAGTACCTACCCATGGGGTCAGCATAGCCCCACCCACCAGGAACACCCCCAGTACCTACCCATGGGGTCAGCATAGCCCCACCCACCAGGAACACCCCCAGTACCTACCCATGGGGTCAGCATAGCCCCACCCACCAGGAACACCCCCAGTACCTACCCATGGGGTCAGCATAGCCCCACCCACCAGGAACACCCCCAGTACCTACCCATGGGGTCAGCATAGCCCCACCCACCAGGAACACCCCAGTACCCCCCCCCTGGGGTCAGCATAGCCCCACCCACCAGGAACACTTCCAGTACCTCCCCATGGGGTCAGCATAGCCCCACCCACCAGGAACACCCCCAGTACCTACCCATGGGGTCAGCATAGCCCCACCCACCAGGAACACCCCCAGCACCTCCCCCCTGGGGTCAGCATAGCCCCACCCACCAGGAACACCCCAGTACCTCCCCATGGGGTCAGCATAGCCCCACCCACCAGGAACGCCCCCAGCACCTCCCCATGGGGTCAGCATAGCCCCACCCACCAGGAACACCCCCAGTACCTCCCCATGGGGTCAGCATAGCCCCACCCACCAGGAACACCCCCAGTACCTCCCCATGGGGTCAGCATAGCCCCACCCACCAGGAACGCCCCCAGCACCTCCCCATGGGGTCAGCATAGCCCCACCCACCAGGAACACCCCCAGTACCCCCCCCTGGGGTCAGCATAGCCCCACCCACCAGGAACACCCCCAGTACCTCCCCATGGGTCAGCATAGCCCCACCCACCAGGAACACCCCCAGTACCTACCCATGGGGTCAGCATAGCCCCACCCACCAGGAACACCCCCAGTACCTCCCCCCTGGGGTCAGCATAGCCCCACCCACCAGGAACACTTCCAGTACCTCCCCATGGGGTCAGCATAGCCCCACCCACCAGGAACACCCCAGTACCTACCATGGGGTCAGCATAGCCCCACCCACCAGGAACACCCCCAGTACCTACCCATGGGGTCAGCATAGCCCCACCCACCAGGAACACCCCCAGTACCCCCCCCCTGGGGTCAGCATAGCCCCACCCACCAGGAACACTTCCAGTACCTCCCCATGGGGTCAGCATAGCCCCACCCACCAGGAACACCCCCAGTACCTACCCATGGGGTCAGCATAGCCCCACCCACCAGGAACACCCCCAGTACCCCCCCTGGGGTCAGCATAGCCACACCCACCAGGAACACTTCCAGTACCTACCCATGGGGTCAGCATAGCCCCACCCACCAGGAACACCCCCAGTACCTACCCATGGGGTCAGCATAGCCCCACCCACCAGGAACACCCCCAGTACCTACCCATGGGGTCAGCATAGCCCCACCCACCAGGAACACCCCCAGTACCTACCCATGGGGTCAGCATAGCCCCACCCACCAGGAGCACCCCCAGTACCTACCCATGGGGTCAGCATAGCCCCACCCACCAGGAGCACCCCCAGTACCTACCCAGACATCTCTAAATGTGAATACGTCCCATCCCTGCCCCAGGCCCCCACTGCCAGCAGTGCTACCCACCCCCTCTCTATTCTGCTAATAATATTCTAACCCCGCCCCCCACAGAGCCAACCAATCAGCTGTTGGGGGGACTCTCACCTCTCGCTGATCTCCTTCACCTCGGGGAGTTTGGAGAAGAGCCACTGTCTCTCTTGGGCCCCCAGGCAGTCGTTCAGCTCCGGGGAGTTGAGGAAATGGTCGGCGGCGATGGAGAGGCTGTGCACGTAGGAGGCCTCCGAGGTGACCAACTCAAACTTGGCCTGCAAGCCCACACAGAGGGGTCACAACCAAACCCACCGGTAACGCAGCCTCCATGGGGGTCACTAGGGGGCTCCCTGGAGCATCTAATGGGGAAGGTTTGTGGGGGCCTCAGACATAACCCCAACATTAGAGGGACAGAGACATGGAGGCGACAGAGGACATCATTGTCCCATTAGGGAAGGACCTTCTCCGGCTCCTCCCCATGTTCTTCTGGGCCTGAAGCCCTTCAGGAAATGGAGTTGGAAGGATCTGGGTGGGTGTGGCCAGAGCAGCTGGGAGGGGCCAAACAAGGACTGTACCAATAGTAACAGTTGCCCGGGGGTCACTGGGTTTTGCTGCCTCTGCATGGGGCAAAGTTGGCCAATTCTGGGCTTGGGGCAGAGATGGGAGGAAACTCTGGCTGAGGAGCTTTCACTTCATTCCTTAATCTGCACATAAGGAGCTACTTGTTAAGGGAAACAATATGGCAGCTCCACCCAACGTGTCTGGGTCAGATCAGAGAGAACCCGTTGGCCAATGAGCTCAGGGGATGTTGGTCACTGGGCGACTGGGCGTCGGCACTGGTACTGACTGGGCCAAATACTGACGCAGGTGGGGGCACAAATTGGAATAATCTGCCCCCGCGAATGCCACCAGGGGTTCTATGGAGAGGTCCTTAGGGTAATTTGCCCCCAGGTCTGTGCATGACACCAAAGTTGCCCTTTATCTGATATGGTTTGGGGTCACTTGCCCTGGGGCCCCTCTCTCTGCTTGGGGGCAATTTGGTTGGTCTCACTCGTTTCAATGCCCCCCCCCAAACACAAAAAAAGCCACTAAATGCCCCAATCTGAGGCTCGTCGGGGAGTCCCCAGCCAGTCATGTCATTGGACAGGTTCCACAAGGGAAAGGCAATGGAATTGGTTATCAGCGCCCCTCGTGGGCGGAGTCTCACCTCCTGCAGTTTGCGCTCCTGGAGGGTGAGGGTGTTGAGGAGGCCACTCCCCCGCACATCTGGGATATCCTGCCAGAGGGAGAAGGTGGAGCCGCGGGAGGAGCGCTGGGAGCGGAAGGAGCTGCTGGGGGACAGGTTGCTCCTGGGGCTGCTGGAGACCTCCTCGTCCTCCCCCGGCGCATCCTCTCGCTTCTGCCGCTGGATCTCGCGGTTAATGGCGACGTCGCTGTATTCCTGGTACAGAATGGCTGGGGGGCCAACAACGCAGAGTCAACAATGGGCACTGGGGGGGCACAGGCATCTATACAGCTGCGCAATCTGATTGGTCGGCCAGTTTCATTATGTGTGGCTCCCTCTAGTGGCAGCTCCATCTCAGGGGGAAATTACACAATTACTTTCCCTTTAAACCTGATATAAAAGTGCCGTTTGCCAAGGTTGGGGGGCGCCACTGGGTAGATAGACCCATATTTCTAAAGGCCCCCCCATTACATCAATACAAAACAGCCCCCAGGGGGTAATACTAGTTCCAAACTCCGTTGTTCCGACTCATGAGCGATTGTAGCGTTACACTTACAGTTCAACAGAAAGCGCGACTGTCTCCTCTCGCAGTACGACTGTCTCTTCTGTGCCCTCTCCCCATTAGAGCGATTCAGTCTCTCCTCACTGGGGGGCTGTTTCTCCTCAGTGGGGGGTCTCCCAGCGCCCTCTGTCTCCTTATTCCTGAAAAGGAAAAAAACACAAGCCGGGGGGGTCAGTCCCAAGGGGAATTAGACTGTAAGCTCCTTGGGGGCAGATGGGGCAATAAGAAGGTATTTGTGCCCCAGTAGGGGAATGAGGTACCTGAGCCAAGAGCTGTCACTCTCCATGCCCGGATGCAGGAGGGTCGCCCCCCCGGCGCTGTTGCACCTCCGCTCCCTCCTTCCACTTTTACCTGCAGAAGGGGCACAAAGATTCCGTGTCAGGGCCCGGAGGGTTAAACAGGGGTACAGGGGTGTCGGGGGGGGGGGAGGTAACTGCTTTGTTCCAGCAGGAATAAGAGATCCTTAGAAAGACCCCCCAGTACCCAAACCCCAGCCTAATCCCATTCCTAACTCATCTTTACCTTAATCCTAACTCCCCCTAAACAGAATCCTAATAATAACTAAAACGAACCCTAACCCCAGCCTAACCCTAACTCAGCCTAACCCGAACCCTAACCCCAGCCTAACCCTAACCCCAACCTAACCCTAACTCAGTTTAACCTGAACCCTAACCCCAGCCTAACCCTAACTCAGCCTAACCCTAACTCAGCCTAACCCGAACCCTAACCCCAGCCTAACCCTAACCCCAACCTAACCCTAACTCAGTTTAACCTGAACCCTAACCCCAGCCTAACCCTAACTCAGCCTAACCCTAACTCAGCCTAACCCGAACCCTAACCCCAGCCTAACCCTAACTCACCCTAACCCGAACCCTAACCCCAGCCTAACCCTAACCCCAACCTAACCCTAACTCAGCCTAACCCTAACTCAGCCTAACCCGAACCCTAACCCCAGCCTAACCCGAACCCTAACCCCAGCCTAACCCTAACTCAGCCTAACCCGAACCCTAACCCCAGCCTAACCCTAACCCCAACCTAACCCTAACTCAGTTTAACCTGAACCCTAACCCCAGCCTAACCCTAACTCAGTTTAACCTGAACCCTAACCCCAGCCTAACCCTAACTCAGTTTAACCCGAACCCTAACCCCAGCCTAACCCTAACTCAGCCTAACCCGAACCCTAACCCCAGCCTAACCCTAACTCAGTTTAACCTGAACCCTAACCCCAGCCTAACCCTAAACTCAGTTTAACCCCTAACCCTAACCCCAGCCTAACCCTAACTCAGTTTAACCCGAACCCTAACCCAGCCTAACCCTAACTCAGTTTAAACCCAAAACCCTAACCCCAGCCTAACCCTAACTCAGTTTAAACCCAAACCCTAACCCCAGCCTAACCCTAACTCAGTTTAACCTGAACCCTAACCCCAGGCCTAACCCTAACTCAGCCTAACCCGAACCCTAACCCCAGCCTAACCCTAACTCAGTTTAACCTGAACCCTAACCCCAGCCTAACCCTAACTCAGTTTAACCTGAACCCTAACCCCAGCCTAACCCTAACTCAGTTTAACCCTAACCCCAGCCTAACCCTAACTCAGTTTAACCCGAACCCTAACCCCAGCCTAACCCTAACTCAGCCTAACCCGAACCCTAACCCCAGTCTAACCCTAATCCTACTCAGACTAACCTGAACCCTAATGCTAACTCATCCTAACCCTAATCTGAACTCCGCCTAACCCAAACTCTAACCCCAACCTAACACTAGCCCTCGTTTGGAAAATATCAGAATGTGCAGTCACTAGTCTTTCCCATTTACTAGCTGTAGCACAGCCTAACCCGAACCCTAACCCCAGTCTATTCCTAACTCAGCCTAACCCCAACCCTAACCCCAGTCTATTCCTAACTCAGCCTAACCCCAACCCTAACCCCAGTCTATTCCTAACTCAGCCTAACCCCAACCCTAACCCCAGTCTATTCCTAACTCAGCCTAACCCCAACCCTAACCCCAGTCTATTCCTAACTCAGCCTAACCCCAACCCTAACCCCAGTCTATTCCCTAACTCAGCCTAACCCCAACCCTAACCCCAGTCTATTCCTAACTCAGCCTAACCCCAAACCCTAACCCCAGTCTATTCCTACTCAGCCTAACCCCAACCCTAACCCCAGTCTATTCCTAACTCAGCCTAACCCCAACCCTAACCCAGTCTATCCTAACTCAGCCTAACCCCAACCCTAACCCAAGTCTTATCAGAAACTAGCCTAACCTGAACCCTAACCCCAGTCTATTCCTAACTCAGCCTAGCCTGAACCCTAACCCCAGTCTATTCCTAACTCAGCCTAACCTGAACCCTAACCCCAGTCTATTCCTAACTCAGCCTAGCCTGAACCCTAACCCCAGTCTATTCCTAACTCAGCCTAGCCTGAACCCTAACCCCAGTCTATTCCTAACTCAGCCTAACCCGAACCCTAACCCCAGTATATTCCTAACTCAGCCTAACCCCAACCCTAACCCCAGTCTATTCCTAACTCATCCTAACCCGAACCGCTAACCCAAGTCTTATCAGAACTCAGCCTAACCCGAACCCTAACCCCAGTCTATTCCTAACTCATCCTAACCCGAACCCTAACCCCAGTCTATTCCTAACTCGGTCTAGCCTGAACCCTAACCCAAGTCTTATCAGAACTCAGCCTAACCCGAACCCTAACCCCAGTCTATTCCTAACTCAGCCGAACCCATAACCCCAGTCTATTCCTAACTCGGTCTAGCCCTGAACCCTAACCCAAGTCTTATCAGAACTCAGCCTAACCCGAACCCTAACCCCAGTCTATTCCTAACTCAGCCGAACCCTAACCCCAGTCTATTCCTAACTCATCCTAACCCGAACCCTAACCCCAGTCTATTCCTAACTCGGTCTAGCCTGAACCCTAACCCAAGTCTTATCAGAACTCAGCCTAACCCAAACCCTAACCCCAGTCTATTCCTAACTCAGCCTAGCCTGAACCCTAACCCCAGTCTATTCCTAACTCAGCCTAGCCTGAACCCTAACCCCAGTCTATTCCTAACTCAGCCTAGCCTGAACCCTAACCCCAGTCTATTCCTAACTCAGCCTAGCCTGAACCTTAACCCCAGTCTATTCCTAACTCAGCCTAACCCAAACCCTAACCCAAGTCTTATCAGAACTCAGCCTAACCCGAACCCTAACCCCAGTCTATTCCTAACTCAGCCTAACCTGAACCCTAACCCAAGTCTTATCAGAACTCAGCCTAACCCGAACCCTAACCCAAGTCTTATCAGAACTCAGCCTAACCCGAACCCTAACCCAAGTCTATTCCTAACTCAGCCTAGCCTGAACCCTAACCCCAGTCTATTCCTAACTCAGCCTAGCCTGAACCCTAACCCCAGTCTATTCCTAACTCAGCCTAACCCGAACCCTAACCCCAGTCTATTCCTAACTCAGCCTAGCCTGAACCCTAACCCCAGTCTATTCCTAACTCAGCCTAGCCTGAACCCTAACCCCAGTCTATTCCTAACTCAGCCTAGCCTGAACCCTAACCCCAGTCTATTCCTAACTCAGCCTAGCCTGAACCCTAACCCCAGTCTATTCCTAACTCAGCCTAACCCCAACCCTAACCCCAGTCTATTTCCTAACTCAGCCTAACCCCAACCCTAACCCCAGTCTATTTCCTAACTCAGCCTAACCCGAACCCTAACCCCAGTCTATTCCTAACTCAGGCCTAACCCCAACCCTAACCCCAGTCTATTCCTAACTCAGCCTAACCCCAACCCTAACCCCAGTCTATTCCTAACTCAGCCTAACCCAACCCTAACCCAAGTCTATTCCTAACTCAGCCTAACCCCAACCTAACCCCAGTCTATTCCTAACTCAGCCTAACCCCAACCCTAACCCAAGTCTATTCCTAACTCAGCCTAACCCCAAACCTAACCCCAGTCTATTCCTAACTCAGCCCTAACCCCAACCCTAACCCCAGTCTATTCCTAACTCAGCCTAACCCCAACCCTAACCCCAGTCTATTCCTAACTCAGCCTAACCCCAACCCTAACCCAAGTCTATTCCTAACTCAGCCTAACCCAACCCTAACCCCAGTCTATTCCTAACTCAGCCTAACCCCAACCCTAACCCAAGTCTATTCCTAACTCAGCCTAACCCCAACCCTAACCCAAGTCTATTCCTAACTCAGCCTAACCCCAAACCTAACCCCAGTCTATTCCCTAACTCAGGCCTAACCCCAACCCTAACCCCAGTCTATTCCTAACTCAGCCTAACCCCAACCCTAAACCCCAGTCTATTCCTAACTCAGCCTAACCCAACCCTAACCCAAGTCTATTCCTAACTCAGCCTAACCCCAACCCTAACCCCAGTCTATTCCTAAACTCAGCCTAACCCCAACCCTAACCCCAGTCTATTCCTAACTCAGCCTAACCCCAACCCTAACCCCAGTCTATTCCTAACTCAGCCTAACCCGAACCCTAACCCCAGTCCTATTCCTAACTCATCCTAACCCGAACCCTAACCCCAGTCTATTCCTAACTCGGTCTAGCCTGAACCCTAACCCAAGTCTTATCAGAACTCAGCCTAACCCGAACCCTAACCCCAGTCCTATTCCTAACTCAGCCGAACCCTAACCCCAGTCTATTCCTAACTCAGCCTAACCCGAACCCTAACCCAAGTCTTATCAGAACTCAGCCTAACCCAAACCCTAACCCAAGTCTTATCAGAACTCAGCCTAACCCGAACCCTAACCCAAGTCTTATCAGAACTCAGCCTAACCCAAACCCTAACCCAAGTCTTATCAGAACTCAGCCTAACCCGAACCCTAACCCAAGTCTTATCAGAACTCAGGCCTAACCCAAACCCTAACCCCAGTCTATTCCTAACTCAGCTTAACCCGAACCCTAACCCCAGTCTATTCCTAACTCAGCCTAACCCCAACCCTAACCCCAGTCTATTCCTAACTCAGCCTAAACCCCAACCCTAACCCCAGTCTATTCCTAACTCAGCCTAACCCCAACCCTAACCCCAGTCTATTCCTAACTCAGCCTAACGCCCAACCCTAACCCAAGTCTATTCCTAACTCAGCCTAACCCCAAACCTAACCCCAGTCTATTCCTAACTCAGCCTAACCCCAACCCTAACCCCAGTCTATTCCTAACTCAGCCTAACCCCAACCCTAACCCCAGTCTATTCCTAACTCAGCCTAACCCCAACCCTAACCCAAGTCTATTCCTAAACTCAGCCTAACCCCAACCCTAACCCCAGTCTATTCCTAACTCAGGCCTAACCCCAACCCTAACCCAAGTCTATTCTAACTCAGCCTAACCCCAACCCTAACCCAAGTCTATTCCTAACTCAGCCTAACCCCAACCCTAACCCCAGTCTATTCCTAACTCAGCCTAACCCCAACCCTAACCCAAGTCTTATCAGAACTCAGCCTAACCCCAAACCTAACCCCAGTCTATTCCTAACTCAGCCTAACCCCAACCCTAACCCCAGTCTATTCCTAACTCAGCCTAACCCCAACCCTAACCCCAGTCTATTCCTAACTCAGCCTAACCCCAACCCTAACCCCAGTCTATTCCTAACTCAGCCTAACCCCAACCCTAACCCAAGTCTATTCCTAACTCAGCCTAACCCCAACCCTAACCCCAGTCTATTCCTAACTCAGCCTAACCCCAACCCTAACCCCAGTCTATTCCTAACTCAGCCTAACCCCAACCCTAACCCCAGTCTATTCCTAACTCAGCCTAACCCGAACCCTAACCCCAGTCTATTCCTAACTCATCCTAACCCGAACCCTAACCCCAGTCTATTCCTAACTCGGTCTAGCCTGAACCCTAACCCAAGTCTTATCAGAACTCAGCCTAACCCGAACCCTAACCCCAGTCTATTCCTAACTCAGCCGAACCCTAACCCCAGTCTATTCCTAACTCAGCCTAACCCGAACCCTAACCCAAGTCTTATCAGAACTCAGCCTAACCCAAACCCTAACCCAAGTCTTATCAGAACTCAGCCTAACCCGAACCCTAACCCAAGTCTTATCAGAACTCAGCCT